>NC_025995.2:84268219-84275719 GCF_000442705.2 Elaeis guineensis | reverse complement strand
GAAATCCGGAAGGAAATCGTCCACAATGGAAGCTCGGGTGAAGGCTTACAGTGGAAATCCGACGCGGACCGCTCGTAGTAGAAATTTAAAGTAGATCGTCCGTAGCAGAAGCTCGGAGTGAATCGCTTGCAGTAGAAACTCGGAGTCCGACCCTGTAGGAGTTCGAATGAAGTCTACCTGCAACAGGAGTTCAGGGCGGAAGTCCGACTCCCGTAGGAGCTCGGACGAAGTCTACCTACAGTTAGAGTTCGGAAAAGAAGTCTGGCTCCCGCAGGAGCCCGAACGGAGTCTATCTGCAGTTGGCGTTCGGGGAAGAAGTCCGGCTCCCGTAGGAGCCCGGACGGAGTCTACCTGCAGTTGGCGTTCGGGGAAGAAGTCCGGCTCCCGTAGGAGCCCGGACGGAGGCTACCTGCAGTTGGCGTTCGGGGAAGAAGTCCGGCTCCCGTAGGAGCCCGGACGGAGTCTACCTGCAGTTGGCGTTCGAGGGAGAAGTCCGGATCCCGTAGGAGCCCAGACGGAGGCTACCTGCAGTTGGCGTTCGGGGAAGAAGTCCGGCTCCCGTAGGAGCCCGGACGGAGTCTACCTGTAGTTGGTGTTCGGGGGAGAAGTCCGGCTCCCGTAGGAGCCCGGACGGAGTCTAGAAGGTGGTCGACCATCGTAGACACCTAGATGGAGTCCGCCTGTCGTGGAGAATCCGATCGACACTGGTGGGAGTTTATCCGTCGGCAGAACTCGGGAACGTTGTGGAGGCTCGGCCGTCGGAGGGGTTCGAAAAGATGTCGCCGAAAGTCAGACGTCGGTAGAATCCCTGGAGGGTCACTCCTGACACGAACTTCGACTGGGGGGGTATTTTATTTCCAACACCAGTCTCCCTACTTTCGAGTTCGAGTTTCGAATGAAGAAAGTATAGAGAAATTTTCACAGCCAAAGTTGCTCCCTTGAAGCCCGCGCACGACCGTCCTCGAAAATCCTGACATTTAATGCGCGCGTGCTGGAGTCTTTTCAAATCAGGACGATCCGAAGAGACCTTTTGAAATTCTCGTCGGAGCGTAATCCCAAGCGCCACGCCATAATGGTCCCGCCAGCAGTCAGCCCTGCGCCACGGTGAGTGGGACACGTGACGGGCATTGGTTGACCTAGGGATATCCGCCACCATAACTGCGCCAGGCCCCGTTGCTTATTTAAATCCCCTCCTTCCCTCTAGGGACTTCATTTCACCTGAGAGTCCAGACGACGCCTTTCTTCTATCTGAGAATTTAGCCACCCATCGGTGCCCTTTTCGACCCCAAGCATTCTTCGTGCCAATCTTCGCCATCTCCGCCGGCCCCCCGCCGTCTTCAGTCTTCCGAGCCCTTTTAAGGAGTTCTCCCATCGAGGCTTCTGCTCCGGAGGTCAATCTCGAGAGGATGCCACGGATCGAGAAGAGTAGGAGGGGGCAAATAGTGGCCTGCAAGTTCGGCGGCTGTCGAACTGCCACTGAGGGTTCCCACAGCTTCGAAGGGGGCTCGAGGGAGAATTTCTTCAACAACAGGGATTTAATAACGGAACCAGCCGGTGAGCGCATCCTGCTCGAGAATTTTGAGGTAGTTGAACGGGGTGACACCGGTCAAGGGGGTAGAGTTACCGTCATAAGCTGTAGCGGGTTTCCTGACATCATCGGGGTCGAGAGACCAGAGGTGGTCGGCGCTGACGGTGGGACAGTAGAACTTGTTGCGGGGGTCATGGAAGTAGTGCATGCCGATCTTGCCGAAGTACCTAGGACAGCGGTTGTCGGGGTGCACACGGTGGTGGTGCATGCCTCCGGTGTTATCGCGGCCTCCAGGGTACTTTCGGTTCTTCCCGATACAGGTCGTCGTTGCCGCTGCCGCCACCCCTTGAATTCTATCCCCCCCTTTTCTCCCTAGGGTTGGGGTTTTGGCAATGGAGCGGAACGAGATGGGGGGCGAGAGCCGATGGGTTTATCACATGCACTGAGAAATACTGCTGATAAGGATGGAACCGGAAGGAAAAGTCGAAAGCTTGAAGCGGTCTCTAATGTATTCTTTTCAAGTCTTGTAGCAATGTTCTTTTTTCCTCGACCCTCAGGGCTTTGTAACGTACACCTTATTAATCGAGAATGAAAAGGAGATTTTTGTTACCTTGTTCGCGCTTTGCGTCAAATTGTCGCCTGTCGAATTTCTTTCATTCACTATTGTTATTGTTGTATCCCCCCCTTTTTTCTCTTTTTTTTTGTTCGATGCCGATGTTGCCTGGAGGTTCCTGATCATCGCCACGTCGGCTTGCTTTTCTTGTCATCTTTCTTCTTCAGCCTCAAGGGCTCTGTAACGCATACTTAGTTAATGACATGAGAAGAAAATTTTTCGTTACCTCTTTTACTCACGTGTTGAATTGTCGTTTGTCGAGCTTCTTTCAACTTTTACCTTGCTTGATATTGATGTCGTTCGGAGGTACCCGATCGCCATCGCATTGACCCATCCTTTTATTTATGACCGTAGATTTGTCTGGGGCCACTCGAGTTTGACGCCTCCTTTCAGAGTTCGAGCTCGGAGGTCTGAGCTTCTTGTCTCCCCGAGAAAGCCGTCTTATCCTCGGCCTGTGTCGAGAGCTCTCTTGGAGATCGGAGATTTTGATAAGAACCCCAATCCTTGCTGAGACGAGGTTTCATGTATCTTTGATGTAGTTTATTTTTCATTTATCGCCGATGCAGTTCGTCGCTTTCCTTTTTAACCCCCCTCCCCTTTTTTTTTCTTTTCTCGAGTGAGGGTTTTCCCTCTGCTCTTAGTGGGGTCGCGGGAGCGCAGAGGGGCCGCTGAGAAAGTTTCATTTTTTCTATCTGGTCTTGAATAATCGGACCTTAGTTGGTGTCAGGACAAGGTTCTTCCCCTATTACCGATGTAATTGGTTTCAGCTCAAGTTAGGACGAGGTTCTCCTTCTGTTCCTAATAGGGCTGTGGGGACATATATGGGCGTCGCAGGGCCTCTCCCCCATCCAGTCTAAGAGTAACCGGACCTTCGACTTTGCTCAGGTTAGGGCGAGGTTCTCCTTCTGTCCCTAACAGGGCTGTGGGGGCACATAAGGGCGTTGTAGGGCCTCTCCCCCTGTCCGGTCTAAGGGTAACCGGATCTTCGCCTTTGCTCATGATAGGGCGAGGTTCTCCTCCTGTCCCTAATAGGGCTGTGGGGGCACATATGGGCATTGCAGGGCCTCTCCCCCCATCCGATCTAGGTATAATCGGGCCTTCGACTTTGCTCCCGTTAGGGCGAGGTTCTCCTTCTGTCCCTAACAGGGCTATGGGGGCATATATGGGCGTTGCAGGGCCTCTCCCCCATCCGATCTAAGTGTAATCGGACCTTCGACTTTGCTCCCGTTAGGGCGAGGTTCTCCTCCTGTCCCTAACAGTGCTGTGGGGCAACATATGGGCGTTGCAGGGCCTTTCCCCCATCTGGTCTAAGGGTAACCGGATCTTCGCCTTTGCTCATGATAGGACGAGGTTCTCCTCCTGTCCCTAACAGAGCTGTGGGGGCACATATGGGCATTGCAGGGCCTCTCCCCCCATCCGGTCTAGGTGTAATCGGACCTTCGACTTTGCTCTCGTTAGGGCGAGGTTCTCCTCCTGTCCCTAACAGGACTGTGGGGGCACATATGGGCGTTGCAGGACCTCTCCCTCCATCCGATCTAAGTGTAACTGGGCCTTCGACTTTGCTCCGATTAGGGCGAGGTTCTCCTCCTGTCCCTAACGGGGCTGTGGGGGCACATACGGGCGTTGCAGGGCCTCTCCCCCCATCCGATCTAAGTGTAACCGGACCTTCAATCGCATCGAGATGAGGTTCTCCTCCTGCTCCCGACACGATTTGTTTCGATTGTCCTGTCGATATAGGCTCATGCCAAGAGAGAAGACATGTGGATATGAAACTTTTATTTAAAGTAAAGTTATCGATAATACATTCGTAAATTTTTCGAACTCCATGGTCGCGAGAGGTCTGCTCCTCCGAGCTCCTTGAGGTAGTAAGTTTCGGGTCGGACTACCTCCTTGACTTCGTACGGGCCTTCCCAATTTGGGGCAAGCTTTCCTCTATCCTGAGGTTGCGAGACAGCGGCTTGTCGAAGCACTAGGTCTCCCGCTCTAAAGACTTTATATTTGACCCGAGAGTTGTAATAGCGAGCGACTTTCTGTCTGTAGGCTGTCATCCGAACTTGAGCTACCTCCCGCTTTTCTTCTAACAAGTCGAGGTTGGCTTTAAGGCCTTGCGAATTGTGATGTTCGTCGAATGCCACGACTCGTGCCGACGGAAGTTTGAGCTCAATTAGGATAACAGCCTCCGTTCCGAAGGCTAGGGCGAAGGGGGTCTCCCCCGTGGGCAACTTTTGGGTAGTTCGGTATGCCCACAACACATGATAAAGTTCGTCAGCCCAAGTTTCCTTCGCTTTTTCGAGCCTTGTTTTGATTCCTTGCAGCAGAGTTCTGTTGGTCACTTCGGCTTCACCGTTGGCCTGAGGATGGGCTACCGATGTAAAGTTGTGGGAGATGTTTAGGTCTTCACAAAACTCGACGAATCTCGCACCCACAAATTGCCGCCCATTATCAGTAATTAGGGTCCTCGGCAGGCCAAACTTGCAAACGATTAACTTCCAAACGAAGTTTTGCACTTTAGCTTCTGTGATTTTCGCCAGCGGTTCGGCTTCAACCCACTTGGTGAAATAGTCAATTGCTACCTGGAGGAACTTCCTCTGCCCCGACGCCACGGGAAAGGGTCCAAGGATATCCATTCCCCATTGCGCAAACGGCCATGGGGCGCTCAAGGGTGTAAGCTCGGAGGTAGGCTGTCTCTGGATGTTGGCATGTCTCTGATATCGGTCACACTTTCTGACGTATTCAATGGAGTCACGATACATTGTCAGCCAGTAATACCCTTGGCGGAGTAACTTGTGGGATAAGGATCTAGCCCCCAGATAGCTTCCGCAGATTCCTTCGTGCACCTCCCACAAGGCGTAGTCAGCTTCCGAAGGCCGGAGACATTTTAGAAGGGGCAAAGAGTATAATCTCTTGTACAACTTGTCTTCATAAAGGATGTATCGGGAGGCTTGATTTCTGAGCTTCCGAGCCTCTTTTGCATCATGAGGAAGAATTCCGTCTCTGAGATATGCCACCAGTGGGTCGATCCAACTGGATTCATGGCCGATTTTCATCACGGACCGCGATTCTTCCGTACTCGGGCACTTCAAAACTTCAAAGAGAACACCCTTGGGCAATTCAGCCGGAGCCAGCATAGCCAACTTGGAGAGAAGATCGGCCCTGATATTTTTCGTTCTTGGAATCTGCTTGATGTTAAAGCTACTAAAGGCGGGGACGAGCTCCTTTACCCTTTCAAGATATTTAGCCATGCTGTCCTCCCATGCTTCGTAGTTTTCGCTGACTTGTCCCACCACCAATTGGGAGTCGCTATAAACTTGGAGCCGATCTACTCCTAATTCTTTGGCGATCCTCAATCCCATGACCAGAGCTTCGTATTCCGCTCCGTTGTTCATTGCGGAGAATTTGAAGTGCAGTGCGTACTCCGCGACGATCCCCTCTGGACTGATCAAAATTAGGCCGGTGCCTGCGCCCAACATGTTGGAGGATCCGTCCACATAGAGGGTCCAAAAGCAATCAGGGGGGTCTGTTTTTTCTTCAGAGGGGTTCGATCGAGACATCAGGCCGTCGACTTCACCTTGTTCAGGCCTGGCCTCCTCCGAGATTGTGCATTCTACTATAAAATCTGCCAATATCTGGGCTTTTACTGTCGGCCTAGGTTGATAGTTGATGTCGAATTCTGTGAGCTCAATCGCCCATTTCGCTATCCTTCCGGAAGCATCCGCCCAGTGCAAAATCGTCTTAATCGGTTGGTCGGTGAGCAACGTTACGGTGTGCCCTTGAAAGTAAGGTTGGAGCCTCTGGGCTGCAATCAACAAGGTATAAGTTAGTTTCTTTAATTTGGTATACCTGGTTTCGGCGTCTCTCAAGGCGCGACTGATGTAGTAGATCGGCCGTTGAATTTTTGCTTCTTCCTTGACAAGAACTGCTGCGAGGGCCATAGGGGAGACCGTCAGGTACAAGAATAACTCTTCTCCGGGCTCGGGCTTCGCCAATAGCGGAGGCGAGCCGAGGTAGCTCCTTAGTTCTTCGAACGCCTGTTGACACTCAGTGGTCCAACAGAAGTTCTTCGACCGCTTGAGGGTTTGGAAAAAGGGTAAGCACCATGCGGCCGACCTTGCAACGAAGCGATTCAGGGCTGCCACCCTCCCTGTAAGGTGCTGAACCTCTTTTATCGACTTCAGGGCGGCCATCTCCTGGATGGCGCAAATTTTCTCCGGACTGGCTTCAATCCCGCACCCCGATACCATGAAGCCCAAGAACTTCCCCGAGGTCACTCTGAAAGCACACTTAATCGGGTTCAGCTTCATCTTATATTTTCGGAGGGCGTCGAAGGTCTCCTCAAGGTCGGCGACGTGGTTCGTTGAAGATTTGCTTTTCACGAGCACATCGTCCACGTAAACCTCCATGTTGCGGCTGATCTGCTCCTTGAAGATTTTGTTCACCAGCCGCTGATAGGTTGCACCTACATTTTTGAGGCCGAAGGGCATGACCCTGTAACAGTAAAGACCACGGTTAGTAATGAAAGCAGTCTTTTCTTCGTCTTCTGACGTCATTCTGATTTGATTATAGCCGGAGAATACGTCCATAAAGGTGAGAAGCTCATGGCCCGAGGTTGCATCCACCAGTTGATCAATCCTGGGCAGAGGGTAGCTATCCTTTGGGCAGGCTTTATTCAGCTTTTTGAAGTCTATACACATCCTCCACTTGTCGTTTGCCTTTTTGACTAGGACAACATTGGAGATCTAGTCAGGATAGTTGACCTCTCTAATGAATCCGGCTTTCAGAAGTTTATCCACTTCCTCGGCTATCGCTTTTTGCCTTTTCGATGCATAACCTCGGATTTTTTCTTTCATCGATCGATGCTTTGGATCAACGGCCAGATGATGTTCCATGATCTCTGCGTCAATCCCCGACATGTCCACTGGAACCCAAGCGAAAACACCCGTATTCTTTCGTAGGAAATCAATGAGCTGCGTCTGCACCTCTTCCCCCAGGTTGGAGCCGATCTTCACCATATGCTCTGAATTCCCATCGTTCAAAGGGATCGAAACCAGATCTTCGATTGGCCCACCCCTTTCCTCAGCGAGATCGTCGCGGGCGTCTAATCCATCAACCGGACAGAGGTCAGATTGGTCACTCCTTTGCGAGGCTATGCTGTAGCAGTGTCTGGTCAGGGCTTGGTCTCCCTTGACTTCTCCGACCCCCTGGCTAGTAGGGAATTTCAATTTCAGATGGTAGGTCGACACCACGGCCCGGAGGGCATTGAGGCCAGGTCAGTCGAGGATTGCGTTGTAGGCTGACGGTGCCTTCACCACCAGAAAATCCATCAAAGCCCTGGACTGTCTTGGATATTGACCCACAGCTA
>NC_025995.2:84240719-84260719 GCF_000442705.2 Elaeis guineensis | reverse complement strand
AATGGGAATGAAAATTGGAATGGTCAAATCTCCCGAAGTATTTGGTTCATGATCGAAATCAGAATCGGAATCGAAATTAGAATGAAAATTTGAATCCATGAAAGAAAATAGAGATTGAGTTCTATATAGATTGAGCTATTCCCATTCCACCCTGAAATCGAAATCGGAATCGGAATGAGACTCCTCCCAACCAAACGATTGGAATGGGAGTCATCCATTCCGATTCCGATTTCAGACCCCATTCTCCCCAACCAAACACCCCTTTAATTTACATTCCATAGATTGCAGTTAAGAAAAAATTTTCAAAATTTTTATTTATTCATAAATTACCTTTTTTTTTTCTTTCCGGATTTCGCTCTTCTCATGCCCCATTCACGGTTCGCCTGGACAAAAATCCCATGAGGTGGAGAAGAAAATATGGGGAGGCTTCTGTTTTTGCCAATATTTATTCTGGTACTTGTTCGACTGTGTTTTGTCTATCTGATGATGTGTCCAAAGTCCAAGTATATGGGAAGCATCTGACTTCCCGATGTGAAGAACTTGTGGGACACTAGATCCATGCGATTCCAAAGTCTTCGACTGGATGCCAATCACAAGCAATTCACAGCTTGGCAAACCCGACATCATCGGCCTCAGATCGGTGTCATCTCCTTTTTGCCTCAGCTCCCCACAAGCCATCCACTAGATCGGCTATTTTCTGGGACACTCAGCATGTAAGTCACGTGGACCGATGCCCTACTGCATAGACCAACTATTTCTCCGAACGTGGGTGGTAGATTCAGCAACAGCTTGCTGACACCCACTACTTTGGCTCTAATAACCACAACCCCAACTCTGATAGGCGCTAACCACCTGGCAGGCTCCCTCTATGAAAGGGAGGCCAAGAAAAAAAATAGAGGGGGGAGATGACTTGATCGTCAAAGGATTCTCCGCCAGAGAACCCCCACCATCTTCTTCGACTTTTTCAGACTTTCCTTGTAGGTCCACAGCAATCGATTACTCCAACCATCGTAGAAAGCGAGGCCACTGGACCAGCTATACCTGCCACATCATATCATCAGAGAGGTGCAGCAATAGATTGGTGCTAGATGAAGGGCATCATCCCATTTTTTGAAGAAAAATGGTGAAAATCAAGTCCCAGAACCACCTTACTGTATTGCACCAATAGCCGTCTCTGCATGGTGCTATCAACGAAGAAACCACCTCCAATGGTTCACTACCAATCGTTGAGGCCCAACATGATGGCGGTGCAAGTCCGACCACCCATGACTGTTGTATGATAATTGTGGCAGGATGCTGCAGCAAGGACCCATGCTTTTCCAGCAATTCCTTTCTAGCAAGGTGGCTAGGCCCATACGGATGGCTTTGGACGAGGGCATCAATACAAAAATGCGGCTCAAGCCCCACGTCGGTGGTCATGGTTGGCCAAATCAGCCCCGCGCCGCTCACCTTGACACCCTGAAGCTTCCAGAGGAGGCGATCGATGAGATCGATCATTGAAGCCCCCTCGAGGAGGACTAAACCTCAAACTAATATCGGCACTATCCTCGATGAGAGGACGGACTCAAGAGAAAGGTTCAAAGGTCGAAATATCGAATCGGTGGATTCTACTGAGCTAGCCGTCCTTTCTTGAAAATAGGTCTTTACCAGCATAGAGAAGTGTTGCTAAAAATAAGAAATAATGCTACTAATACGTGAAGCGGCAGTTTTATCAAATATGTAGTTAATGTCGTCAATAATCGTATCGTTAATTCATCATTATGAATCAATGATACTTTCATTATGCCGCTCAAAGACAATTTATAGCCGCAATTTTTTTACTATTTACCAATATTTTAGTATTACTGTAAATTCAATCAGCCGCACAAAAAATATCTTAAAAAAATGCTACTAAATCATATAGCAGCACTAAAAAATACCACCCAAAGATAAGATAAAAATGAATTGAGTAAATAGTAGCAGTACAAAATGCTATTAAATATTAATTGATGGTATTTAAAAATGCTAATAAAAAAATCTAAATCATAATGGTAGATTTATCGATGTTTTTACATGCCAGTAATATCTTTATAGCTTAATTTTTTGAATACCTTTTTACAGAATTTCATATGCTAGTGATAGTTATTTTGAATGATTAAATAATATTATTTTTTTTAACCATATAGAACTTGTTTGAAATATATATTAGATGTTCATTAATATATTATAAAATAACACATCCTATAATCAAGATTATGAAATTGAAAAATATTCTTAATAAAACTACCCACATAAATCAATAATTTTTTTATTGATACTTTCTAAAAATAGTAATAACATCCCATAGATCAAATTAAAAATATAAATTAAGCATAGATGCAAAAATATAAACACTCCATAAAATAGACAAATTCAAAGTACAATTTATTAAAAACTATGTACATAAATATGGAAAAAAAAAACTAAATTCCAAAGGCTCTCGCTGGTATACTTGTAACTCTTGTTTCGAGGCCTGGACCTTCTCGATGGTTTTAGTCGCCTTCCTTATGGCTTCGGCATGATTTTTATTTTTATCTCAATAGTTCTCAGATGAGGGATCCAATTCTACTATTTGAATATGCCCACTTTTTTCTTATTCCATAACTATTACATATAGATCATCAGGAGTGGCATCTTTTTCTATTAAGTCTGGATTATGGATAGCAGCCTCACATAGCTCATCCTGAAATAGAAAATTAATAATTTAGATTATTATAGATCATAAAGAAAAATTAAGAAAAATTTTCAATCAGGATAGTATGGAGATTATATTTTTAAAAAATTTGAATATGATATTATTTTTATTGATCGATTTTTAAGATTCAAGTAGAAGAGGAGAAGAAGGAGAATGAGCCATACGCTGTGCCGACCACTAGAGTTTTCTACATGCATGATGATCGGCTTTGGAAAAATGGCGGAGGTCACCTCAGGTGCTGTTCTTTGGCCTTTGGTTTGTTAAATGTCCCCTTTCACTGATTTTTGAAGTATATACATTCTTCTACTTTATGTTTTTCATTGTATCGTCAATATTTTTCATAATATTTATAGGAGTTATAAGGAAACTAGAGAATATCCCACTGATTTTAGAATTTCTTTTATAGATATACTCATGATCGACATCCACCTGATCCTTGGCATCTCTCTAATTCGGCTCAAAACTGACCTTACCAACTATCCTCTAGAGCCTTACAGCAATGATCTTATTAGACGCTTTGTTATGCTTGACACCACCAGCTAGGTGTTGGTAAATTTTTGGAAGAACTGTTTTGATGTAAACTTACTCCAACTGGGCAACGTGATGTCAAATAAATATCTAAATGACCCGCTCGCCAACCCGACACCTCTAGCTGCTGGTGAAGTTTGGGACAGTTGTTTTATATAAACTCGGTCCAAGACAAATCAATTATATCTTGCATCTGATGAACCACCTCAATAATATATCGGGTTAATCCATTTTTGCCATGTGGTCATTCTAGCCACCTCAAAAAAGGAAAAGCGGAATGGCTATATGGCAAAAATGGATGGGTCTATAGTGATACACTAGGTGTAGCGTGTAATCTCTCAGCCCATGATTGGGCAATTTTTAAACGTCACAACCTATATATATATATATATATATATATATATATATATATATATATATATATATATATATATAAAGCAACAAATATACATGTGTTTTATATTTATTGTTATTTCTTTTAATTATGGAGCATAGGCCCTCCCCACTCTCATGTTTTGATTTGTTTGTTTTTTTCTCTTTTCTTCCTCTATGAGTGCTTTTTATTCTGTGTCTATGTGACCATGGACACATGGAGCATAGGCCCTCCCCACTCTCATGTTTTGATTTATTTGTTTTTTTCTCTTTTCTTCCTCTATGAGTGCTTTTTATTCTGTGCCCATGTGACCATGGGCTTACTTTCAGAAAAATGTATGTAAGTTTTTCGTAGTGCTCGTGACAAAGGAATATTTGTGGACCCCGACAATCCTTTTAAAGTCTGTTTAGATGGCTAGACCTAAAATCCCATAAGAATCATTGATTTGAGCTTTGAAAATTATCCAAATGGGCTTGGAATAAGCATGTCTTTATAAATATTCAAAGAACCCTTGCAGTGACCAGCTTGAATTCCATAGGAAGAACAAAAATCTATAGAAAAAATAAAAAAGACCTGCTAGGTTAGATCTTATTTAGATGGTTGTATTGATTTAAATCTATGATTCCTATGGAATTTTGGGTTCAATGGTTGAAAGAAATCGTTAATCTATTTGTTGGTGCGAAAATCTGCTTGCGTCGGAGAAGCTGGAGTCGCGGTCACCGCCGGGACCTGCAAAAGAAGTCTAAACCGGAGGTGGGGTTGCTCCGGCAAGACCCTCCGACGCTCAAGTCAGTTCTCTGCCTCAACAAGAATGGAGTGCTCGAACGAAAATTTTAACAGAGTTTGTAGATAAAAATGAGAGCTTAGAGAATAACGTATCTGGGGTCCCCTTTTTATAGGCGGAGGGAGCAACAGATTGATAGTGATGTTTGTAACCGTCTGACCGTGGGCTGCCTATGGTCAGGAGGAATTTATCATGAAGAGTAATGGGGTGGAGTCGTGGCTGTCGTCATGACTCGCCATGTGGAATCAGTTGCGGAGAGTGGAGCGGCGTCCGTTGTCGCGACTCGCCAGGGAGTGGTGGAACCGCACAGGATCCGTCGTAGGGAGTGGAGCAGAATCGTGGCCATTATTGTAGCCTGCCAGGGAGTAATGGAGCTGCGTAGGGTCCGCCGTAGGGAGTGGAGCAGGACCGTGGCCATTATTGTGGCCTGCCAGGAGTAATGGAGATGCGTAGGGTCCAGACTTGTCGGTCGAAGTTCGGTTGGAGTCGGTAGCTGGAGTCAGAAGCGAAGCCCGGCACCTGTAGGAGCTCGGACGAGGTCTTCCTGCAGTCGAAGTAGAAAGCGGAGTCCGGCTCCCATAGAAGTCCGGACGAAGTCTGCCTGCAAGCGAAGTCGTGGGCGGAGCCTGGCTTCTGTAGGAGCCCGGGTGAAGCCTTCCAGCAGTTGAGGTTGGGGACGAAGTTCGGCTCCCGTAGGAGCCCGGACGGAGTTTACCTGTAAGTAAAGTCGCGAGCGGAGCTCGGCTCCCGTAGGAGTCCGGGTGGAACCTTCCAGCAGTTGAGGTTGGGGACGAAGCTCGGCTCCCGTAGGAGTCCGGATGGAGTTTACCTGTAAGTGAAGTCGCGGGCGGAGCTCGGCTCCCGTAGGAGTCCGGGTGGAGCCTTCCAGCAGTTGAGGTTGGGGATGAAGTTCGGCTCCCGTAGGAGTCCGGACGGAGTTTACCTGTAAGTGAAGTCGCGGGCGGAGCTCGGCTCCCGTAGGAGTCCGGGTGGAGCCTTCCAGCAGTCGAGGTTGGGGATGAAGTTCGGCTCCCGTAGGAGTCCGGACGTCGCGAAGAATCCGGTCGGCGCTGGCGGGGTCCTGCTTGTCGACGAAACTTGAGAGCGTGGTGGGGGTTCGGCTGTCTGAGAGGTTTGAAGAGATGTTGTCGGAGGTCGAAAGTCAGTTGGATCCCCAGAGGGTCACTCCCATCACGAACTTTGGCTGGGGGGTATTTTATACCCAACACCAGTCCCCCTACTTTCGAGTTCGAATTTCGAATGAGAAAAGTATAGAAAGATTGTTGCAGTCGAAGTTCATCCCTCGACGTCCGCACACGATTGCCCTCAGATATTTTGGTATTTAATGCGCGCGTGATGGAGCCTTTTTCCGATTAGGACGATTCGAAGAGCCTTTTCGAAACTCTCACCAGGGCGTGATCCCAAGCATCACGCCATGAAAGTCTGCGAATGGTCAACCCTAGGTCGCGGTGAGTGGGACACGCGGTGAGCACTGGTTGGCCTAGGGACACCTGCCACCATAATTGCGCCAGGCTCCGTTGCCTATTTAAGCCCCCACCTCTTCTCCAGGGGCTTCACTTCGCCTGAGGGACGGCACTTTCCTTCGCTTGAGAGCTTAGCCACTCAACCACTCTATCGGTGCCCCTTCCGGCTCCGAGCGTCCCTCGCGCTGGTCCTCGCCATCTCCGTCGGCTCCCTGCTGCCTCCAGTCCCCCGAATCTCTCCACGGGGTTCCCTTACACGGACCCCTACTCCGGAGGCCAATCTCCAGATGACGCCACGGGCTAAGAAGAGTACAAGGAGTAGAACGGCAGTCTGCGAATTCTCCGGTCGTCGAACTGCCGCTAAGGGTTTTCGCCGCCTTAAAGGGGGCTCGAGGGAGAATTCTTTCAACAACAGGGGTTTAATAACGGGGACAACCGGTGAGGACGTTCCGCCTGAGAACTTCGGAGTAGCCGAACGGGGCGACACCGGTCAAGGGAGCAGAGTCTTCGTCACAAGCCGTGGCGGAATCCTTGATGCCGTCGAGGTCGAGGGACCAGAAGCGGTCGGTGTCGACGGTGGGGCAGCAGAACTTGTTGCGGGGACGATGGAAGTAGTGCATGCCGACCTTACCGGAACACCCAGGATGGTGGTTGTCATGAAGCATATGGCGGTGGCGTATGCCTTTGGCGCCACCGCTGCCTCCGGGGTGATTTCGGTTCTTCTTGAAATAGGTCATCGTCGTCGCTGCCGCCGCCCTTGCTGCCCCCTGGAATCTATCCCATCCTTTTTCTCCTAGGGTTGGGATCTCGGAGGTGGAGCGGAACGAGGTGGGGGGCGAGAGCCGAGAGGCTTGTCACACGTGCTGGAAAATGCTGCTGGGAAGGGTAGAACCTGGAAGAGAAGTCTACAGCTCGAAGTAGCCTCCGGTGCATCCCTTTCGAGTCTTGTAATAATGTTTTCTTTTTTCGGCCCTCCGGGTCTTGTAACGTACATCAAGAAATGAGAAGAAAATTTTGTTACTTCGTTTGTACCTGCCGAACTTCCTTTCTTTACCATTGCTGTGGTTGTATTCCCTTCTCTTTACTTCTCTCTTTCTTTTTCGTTTGAAATTTTTCCTCAGCTTTTGGTGGGGCTACGGGGGTTCGGCTCCCGTAGGCGAAGTCGGGGCGGAGTCCAGCTCCCGTAGGAGTCCGGGCGGAGTTTGCCTGTGTTGGGTATAAAATACCCACAGCCGAAGTCCTCAGTGGAATCGACTACATGACAACTCCGTCCAGACTCCTACGGGAGCCGGGCTCCGTCACCGACAACTCCAGCAGCTATGAGCAGACTTCGTCCGGACTCCTACGGGAGCCGGACTCCGCCGCCGACGTCGACTACAGGACAGCTCCGCCCGGACTCCTACGGGAGCCGGGCTCCGTCCTCAGCGTCAACTACTGGTAAGCCCCGTCCGGACTCCTATGGGAGCCGGACTTTGCCTTTAACCTTGATTGCAGGAAAACATCGCCCGGACTCTTATGGGAGCCGGGCTTCATCCTCGACGCCAACAACTTCAGCCGCAAGCAGACTCCGCCCGGACTCCTACGGGAGCCGGGCTCCGCCGCCGACATCGACTACAGGACAGCTCCGCCCGGACTCCTACAGGAGCTGGGCTCCGTCCTCAGCATCAACCGCTGGTAGGCCTCGTCCGGACTCCTACGGGAGCCGGACCTCCCCTCTGACTTTAATTGCAGGGAGACTCCGCCCGGACTCTTATGGGAGCCGGGCTTCATCCTTGTTGGGTATAAAATACCCCCAGCCGAAGTCCTCAACAGAATCAACGATTCCGCCCACGATGCCGACCTCAAAGGAAGACTCCGCCCGGACTCCTACGGGAGCCGGACTCCGCCGACAACTCCGACCGCAAGCAGACTCCGCCCGGACTCCTACGGGAGCCGGGCTCAATCCTCAACGACAACTGCTGGCAAGATTCGTCCGGACTCCTATGGGAGCCGGACTTCGCCCTCGACTCCAACGGCTGCAAAACAGACTGCGTCCGGACTCCTACGGGAGCCGAACTCCGCCGACAACTCCGACCGCAAGCAGACTCCGCCCAGACTCCTACGGGAGCCGGGCTCCATCCTCAACGTCAACTGCTGGCAAGCTTCGTCCGGACTCCTACGGGAGCCGGACTTCGTCCTCGACTCCAACAGCTGCAGACAGACTGCGTCCGGACTCCTACGGGAGCCGGACTCTACCGATAACTCCGACCGCAAGCAGACTCCGCCCGGACTCCTACGGGAGTCGGGCTCCGTCCTCAACGACAACTGCTGGCAAGCTTCATCCGGACTCCTACGGGAGCCGGACTTCGCCCTCGACTCCAACGGCTGCAAAACAGACTGCGTCCGGACTCCTACGGGAGCCAGACTCCGCCGACAACTCCGACCGCAAGCAGACTCCGCCCGGACTCCTACGGGAGCCGGGCTCCGTCTTCAACGTCAACTGCTGGCAAGCTTCGTCCGGACTCCTACGGGAGCCGGACTTCGTCCTCGACTCCAACAGCTGCAGACAGACTGCGTCCGGACTCCTACGGGAGCCGGACTCTGCCAACAACTCCGACCGCAAGCAGACTCCGCCCGAACTCCTACGGGAGCCGGGCTCCGTCCTCAACGACAACTGCTGGCAAGCTTCGTCCGGACTCCTACGGGAGCCGGACTTCGCCTTCGACTCCAACGGCTGCAAAACAGACTGCGTCCGGACTCCTACGGGAGCCGGACTCCACCGACAACTCCGACCGCAAGCAGACTCCGCCCGGACTCCTACGGGAGCCAGGCTCCGTCCTCAACGTCAACTGCTGGTAAACCCCGTCCGGACTCCTACGGGAGTCGGGCCTCACCTTTAACTTTGATTACAGGAAGACTCCGTCCGGATTCCTACAGAGGCCGGACTCCGACCGCTGCCGAGCTTCAGCCGATAGATCTGCGCCCCTTGGCGGCCTTGCTCCACTTCCTACAACGGATCCCGCACTGCTCCATCACCCCTGACAGGCCACAGTAACGGTCGCAGCCCTGCTCCACTCTCCGCAGCGGACCCTGCGCGACCCCATTACTCTCTGACAGGCTGTATCAACGGCCATGATTCTGCTCCGCTTCCTGCGGCAGGTGCTGCATGACTCCACTACTTCATGGCAGGACGCAATAACGGCCGCGATCCTGCTCCACTCCTCGCAACTGTTTTCACGTGGCGAGCTACGGCGATAGCCACGATCCCGCTCCACTACCCTTCGCAATAAAGTCTCCCTGACTACGGGCAGCCCACTACCAGACAGTTACGAACGTCGCCATCAATCCGTTACCTCCTCCGCCTATAAAAGGGGGACCCAGATACGTTATTCTATAAGCTCATTTCTTATCTCAAAACTCTGCTAAATTCTCCGTTCGAGCACTCCATTCTTGTTGAGGCAGAGAACTAACTTGAGCGTCGGAGGGTCTTGCCGGAGCAACCCCACCTCCGGTTTAGACTTCCTTTGCAGGTCCCAGCGGCGACCGCGACTTTCCCGACTCCAGCTTCTCCGGCGCAAGCGAATTTTTGCACCAACAGGATTGGCGCTAGAGGAAGGGGCGAACCTTCGCAGTTCCCTTGTTCTTAAAGGAGTGTTCAACGGAGCCGCCTCCGATCGTCTCTCCGACACCCACTCCTAATTTTCCCCCGCGAGATCCACGCTCGATGCCTCCACGCAAGGCGTCCACACGACGGTCCACGGCCTCCGCTGCCAGATCTCAGGCTCCGGCCTCCCCTCCTGTTTCCCAGCCTCCTCCTCCTCCTCCAGTGGCGGCGGTCGGCGCGGAGCAATTTGACTTGCTGGCACAGCAGGTCAGAGGCCTCATCGAAGCAGTGCAAGCAATGCAACAGCAGCAACCACAGGCGTCGGCGCACCCGAAAAGGGCATCTCCGAAATGTCAGAACCCGACGGCGGGGCGGGCCACCTGGGCCAGCCGCCCCGTCCTTCCCGGGAAAACAAATCCGAGGGTAGAGAGCCCTCAATCGGACCACGACTCCACCCCTGGAAGATCCCTGCCCCCGCTCTACCAGAGGATCCTTGAGACTCGAAGTCGAGAGAATTTCCTGGACCGGAGGCTCCAGGAGATGAACCGGCGGATTGAAGAACTCCGCCACGCGCCCCCCGCTCATGGTGAGGATATTTGTACTGACCCTCCCTTCTCTCAAATGATCATGCAGGAACCGATCCCGCCAAACTTCAAGCTTCCCCAGTTCGAAAGCTACGACGGGACTTCGAACCCGGTTGATCATCTGGAGGCCTTCCGGATGATGATGCTGCTTCACGACGCTCCTGACGCCATCTTATGCCGGGCTTTCCCGTCTACTTTGAAGGGAGCAGCGAGGAACTGGTACTCGGCTTTGAAGCCGGGTACCATCTTTTCCTTCGATCAAATGAGCCACCAATTTGTGGCCCATTTTGTCAGCAGCCGGCACCCCCGGAAGGGTTCGGAGTCCCTCATCAACATCAAGCAGAGGGAAGGAGAGTCCATACGGGCCTACGTTAACCGCTTTAACATCGCGGCGTTGGAGGTCCGGAACTTGGACCAATCAGTTGCCATGGCCGCCCTGAAAGGTGGCCTTCAGAAGAATGATCTTTTGTTCTCCCTGGAGAAGAAGTATCCCAGGGATTTTGCCGATTTACTGGCTCAGGCTGAAGGATACGTCCGAGCGGAAGAAGCCTTCAAAATGAAGGACGAAGAGACAGCAAGGGAGCGGCAAGCAGGAGATTTGAGTAAGCCCGCAGTTGAGAAAAGGCCAAAGGAAGCTCGGCCGCGTTCCCGATCCCCTCCTGGACATAAGCGCGCCCATACTCCACCCCGGGCACGCAGGCAGAGAGGCCCGAACCATGGGGTTCGGCGGGGCTCCCCACCAGGGAGATTTCGCAACTACGCCCCCCTCAACGCCTCGAAGGCCCAGGTATTAATGGAGGTCAGGGAGCAACTCCCTAGACCAGAGAGGATGCGCACACACCCCGGGAAGCGCAACCCCAACAAGTTCTGCCTCTACCACCGCGACCACGGCCACGACACAGAGGAATGCATCCAGCTCCAGGACGAGATCGAGGAGCTCATTCGGCGAGGTCGACTCGACAGATTCATCTGCCGCAGGCCTGAGGGTAGAGGAGACCGGCCAAGAGCCCTTCCATAGCCTGAACCGCAGAGAAGGGAGGAGCAACCCGAGGACAGGCCTCCCATCGGGACCATCGACTCCATCACCGGAGGGCCTCAAGGAGGAGCGGAAAAACTGTAACTGTATCACTTACGATTTCACCTTGAATCTACTTTCTTTTCTACCTAACGTGCCCTTCCCACCTGGCGTGGATTTATTATGACTGGATATGATCCCTCCAAAAACAAAACCATGTCAGGAACAGGAGGAGAACCTCGTCCTGACATGAGCAAAGTCAAAGGCCCGGTTCTCTTAGACCGGATGGGGGGAGAGGCCTTACAACGCCCTAATGTGCCCCCACAGTCATGTCAGGAACAGGAGGAGAACCTCGTCCTGACATGAGCAAAGTCAAAGGCCCGGTTCTTTTAGACCGGATGGGGGGAGAGGCCTTACAACGCCCTAATGTGCCCCCACAGCCATGTCAGGAATAGGAGGAGAACCTCATCCTGGCATGAGCAAAGTCAAAGGCCCGGTTCTTTTAGACCGAATGGGGGAGAGGCCTTACAATGCCCTAATGTGCCCCCACAGCCATGTCAGGAACAGGAGGAGAACCTCGTCCTGACATGAGCAAAGTCAAAGGTCCGGTTCTTTTAGATCGGATGGGGGGAGAGGCCTTACAACGCCCTAATGTGCCCCCACAGCCATATCAGGAACAGGAGGAGAACCTCGTCCTGACATGAGCAAAGTCGAAGGCCCGGTTCTTTTAGACCGGATGGGGGGAGAGGACTTACAGTGCCCTAACGCGCCCCCACAGCCAGGCTGGTAACGAGGGGAGAACCTCACACCGGCTCGAGCAAAATGGAAGGCCCGGACTCCTACGGGAGCCGGGTTCCGTTCACGACGCAAAGGAAGACTTCACCCGGACTCCTACGGGAGTCGGGTTCCGCCTACAAGGAAGACTTCATCCGGACTCCTACGGGAGCCGGATTCCGCCTACAAGGAAGACTTCGCCCGGACTCCTACGGGAGCCGGGTTCCGCCTACAAGGAAGACTTCATCCGGACTCCTACGGGAGCCGGGTTCCGCCCGCGAGGAAGACTTCACCCGGACTCCTACGGGAGCCGGGTTCTGCCCGCGGGGAAGACTTCACCCGGACTCCTACGGGAGCCGGGTTCCGCCTACAAGGAAGACTTCATCCGGACTCCTACGGTAGCCGGGTTCCGCCTACAAGAAAGACTTCACCCGGACTCCTACGGGAGCCGGGTTCCGCCCGCAAGGAAGACTTCCCCCGGACTCCTACGAGAGTCGGATCCCGCCTACAAGGAAGACTTCAGTCGGACTCCTACGAGAGTCAGGCTCCATCCACGACTTCTGCAGCAAGGGTTAATGGTGGCGAAACCTGGCCGACTAACAAGATCAGATGAAAGGAAAAAGTCCCCTCCCAACGATGTCAACATCAGGCAAGTCAGATGGCAAGAAAGGTTCGGCAGACAGCGATATTAGTGCAGCGCGCGGACGAGGTAACGCAAAATGCTCTTTTTATTTCATTTCCGATATACACACTACAAAGCCAGGAAGGCCAAGGAAAGAAGGGCAGCGACAAAGGAAGGAAGCGGAAGCCGGAGTCTGGCACGGAATGCTTCCTGGTACAAACAAAAGCGACCGGGAGGGAGAGTGCTGGCCCGGTCAGAGGGGCCTGGTAGCTCCAGGTCGTACTCTGGAGGAACTCCATACTGAACCCTTATCAGAAGGAGTTCCTCCGAAGTCAAGGAATATGGAATAACGCCCGGTGCGAAAATCGGGCGAAGCCCAGCCCCAGACGTGGGTTCATCCACAGAGACAGGGATCTGGGGGTTTGAAGCAGAAGAACTCTCGGAACTGCTGGGAGCAGAAGAGCTAGAGGACATTTTGAGTAGTTTCGAAGGGGGGATCTAAAGGACCCTAAAAAGACGGACCGAAAGGGGAACGAGAGGCCGAAGACTAACTCGGAGGGATGCACAAAAGTAATGACGAGAAAAGAAGCCCCTAGGCGGTGAGAGAAAGGTTGGCACTAACCTATATTACTCTGAGGGACCTGAGGGACGAAAAATGGGAGGCGCCTACGGCTCGAGAAGACGCTCACTGAAGCAGGGCTCTCGAAGAGAAGACAGACACTAGTGAGAACTCAGGAACGGAGTAGGACGCCTAAAGGTGGGAGGACGGGTTTAAATAGACCCTGGGATCCGACGCCATAATGATCGCGAATCCTCCGGGCCAGTCCGCATCCGACACGTGTCTCACTCCCCCTGACAGACGGCTAAAAGTGGCTGACGGTTGGCAGGATCATAATTGCGCCGTACCTAGGCCAGTGTACCTGTGGAAATTTCGAAGCGTCCTTCGTACCGCTCTAATTCGAAAAGACTCCGGCACGCGCACATTTAATGCCAAAATATCTGGAGGCAGCAGTGCACAGGATTCGAAGGGACGGTTTCGGCTGTGCCCATCTCTCTCTCTGTACTTCCTTCGTTTGAAATTCAAACTCGAAAGTAGGGGGACTGGTGTTGGATATAAAATACCCACAGTCGAAGTCCTCAGTGGAATCGACTACATGACAACTCCGCCCGGACTCCTACGGGAGCCGGGCTCCGTCACCGACAACTCCAACAGCTACGAGCAGACTTCGTCCGGACTCCTACGGGAGCCGGGCTCCGCCGTCGACGTCGACTACAGGACAGCTCCGCCCGGACTCCTACGGGAGCCGGGCTCCGTCCTCAGCGTCAACTGCTGGTAAGCCCCGTCCGGACTCCTACGGGAGCCGGACTTCGCCTTTAACCTTGATTGCAGGAAAACTTCGCCCGGACTCTTATGGGAGCCAGGCTTCATCCTCGATGCCAATAACTTCAGCCGCAAGCAGACTCCGCCCGGACTCCAACGGGAGCCGGACTCCACCGCCGACATCGACTACAGGACAGCTCCGCCCGGACTCCTACGGGAGCCGGGCTCCGTCCTCAGCATCAACCGCTGGTAGGCCTCGTCCGGACTCCTACGGGAGCCGGACCTCCCCTCTGACTTTAATTGCAGGGAGACTCCGCCCGGACTCTTATGGGAGCCGGGCTTCATCCTTGTTGGGTATAAGATACCCCCAGCCAAAGTCCTCAACAGAATCAACGATTCCGCCCACGATGCCGACCTCAAAGGAAGACTCCACCCGGACTCCGACGGGAGCCGGACTCCGCCGACAACTCCGACCGCAAGCAGACTCTGCCCGGACTCCTACGGGAGCCGGGCTCCGTCCTCAACGACAACTGCTGGCAAGCTTCGTCCGGACTCCTACGGGAGCCGGACTTCGTCCTCGACTCCAACGGCTGCAAAACAGACTGCGTCCGGACTCCTACGGGAGCCAGACTCCGCCGACAACTCCGACCGCAAGCAGACTCCGCCCGGACTCCTACGGGAGCTGGGCTCCATCCTCAACGTCAACTGCTGGCAAGCTTCGTCCGGACTCCTACGGGAGCCGGACTTCATCCTCGACTCCAACAGCTGCAGACAGACTGCGTCCGGACTCCTACGGGAGTCGGACTCCGCCGACAACTCCGACCGCAAGCAGACTCCGCCCGGACTCCTACGGGAGCCGGGCTCCATCCTCAACGACAACTGCTGGCAAGCTTCGTCCGGACTCCTACGGGAACCGGACTTCGCCCTCGACTCCAACGGCTGCAAAACAGACTGCGTCCGGACTCCTACGGGAGCCGGACTCCGCCGACAACTCCGACCGCAAGCAGACTCCGCCCGGACTCCTACGGGAGCTGGGCTCCATCCTCAACGTCAACTGCTGGCAAGCTTCGTCCGGACTCCTACGGGAGCCGGACTTCGTCTTCGACTCCAACAGCTGCAGACAGACTGCGTCCGGACTCCTACGGGAGCCGAACTCCGCCGACAACTCCGACTGCAAGCAGACTCCGCCCGGACTCCTACGGGAGCCGGGCTCCATCCTCAACGACAACTGCTGGCAAGCTTCGTCCGGACTCCTATGGGAGCCGGACTTCGCCTTCGACTCCAACGGCTGCAAAACAGACTACGTCCGGACTCCTACGGGAGTCGGACTCCGCCGACAACTCCGACCACAAGCAGACTCCGCCCGGACTCCTACGGGAGCCAGGCTCCGTCCTCAACGTCAACTGCTGGTAAACCCCGTCCGGACTCCTACGGGAGCCGGGCCTCACCTTTAACTTTGATTACAGGAAGACTCCGCCCAGATTCCTATAGAGGCCGGACTCCGACCGCTGCCGAGCTTCAGCCGATAGATCTGTGCCCCTTGGCGGCCTTGCTCCACTTCCTACAACAGATCCCGCACTGCTCCACCACCCTTGACAGGCCACAGTAACGGTCGCAGCCCTGCTCCACTCTCCGCAGCGGACCCTGCGCGACCCCATTACTCTCTGACAGGCTGTATCAACGGCCATGATTCTACTCCGCTTCCTGCGGCAGGTGCTGCGTGACTCCACTACTTCATGGCAGGACGCAATAACGGTCGTGATCCTGCTCCACTCCTCGCAACTGGTTCCACATGGCGAGCTACGGCGATAGCCACGATCCCGCTCCACTACCCTTCGCAATAAAGTCCCCCTGACTACGGGCAGCCCACTATCAGACGGTTACGAACGTCGCCATCAATCCGTTACCTCCTCCGCCTATAAAAGGAGGACCCAGATACGTTATTCTATAAGCTCATTTCTTATCTCAAAATTCTGCTAAATTCTCCGTTCGAGCACTCCATTCTTGTTGAGGCAGAGAACTGACTTGAGCGTCGGAGGGTCTTGCCGGAGCAACCCCACCTCCGGTTTAGACTTCCTTTGCAGGTCCCGACGGCGACCACGACTTCTCCGACTCCAGCTTCTCCGGTGCAAGCGGATTTTTGCACCAACAGCCTGCAATTAGAATCAGGGATGAAGTCCGGCTCCCGTAGGAGTCTGGATGAAGTTTACCTACAGCAGGAGTTATGGGCGGAGTCCGGCTCCCGTAGGAGTCTGGACGGAGTCTGCAAGTGAAGTCGTGGGCAAGGTCCGGCTCCCGTAGGAGTCCGGACAAAGTTTTCCTACAGCTGGAGTTGTCGGTGGAGTCCGGCTCCCGTAGGAGTCCGGACGGAGTCTTGTTGCGAAGGGGCCGCTGGGGAAGGTCCCCCCTTTTTCTCTCCTGGTCTTGAACGACCAAACTTTAGTTGGTGTCGGGATGAGGTCCTTTCCCTATTTCTGTCGTAACAGGTTCCACTCCGGGTTAGGACGAGGTCCTTCTCTTGTCACTAACACGACCGTAGGCATACATATGGGCGTTGCTGGGCCTTTCCCCCCTTCCGATCTAAAGAGAACCGGGCCTTCGACTTTGCTCATGTTAGGGTGAGGCTCTCCTCCTGTCCCTAATAGGGCTGTGGGGGCACACATGGGCGTTGCAGGGCCTCTCCTCCCATCCGGTCTAAAGAGAACCGGGCCTTCGACTTTGCTCAAGTTAGGGCGAGGTTCTCCTCCTGTCCCTAGCAGGGCTGTGGAGGCACATATGGGCGTTGCAGGGCCTCTCCCCCCATTCGATCTAAAGAGAACCGGGCCTTCGACTTTACTCAAGTTAGGGCGAGGTTCTCCTCCTGTTCCTAACAGGGCTGTGGGGGCACATATGGGCGTTGCAGGGCCTCTCCCCCCATCCGGTCTAAAGAGAACCAGGCCTTCGACTTTGCTCAAGTTAGGGTGAGGTTCTCCTCCTGTCCCTAACAGGGCTGTGGGGGCACATATGGGCGTTGCAGGGCCTCACCCCCCATCCGGTCTAAAGAGAACCGGACCTTCGACTTTGCTCAAGTTAGGACGAGGTCCTCCTCCTGTCCCTAACAGGCTGTGGGGGCACATATGGGCGTTGCAGGGCCTCTCCCCCCATCCGGTCTAAAGAGAACCGGGCCTTCGACTTTGTCGAGGTTCCCCTCTTGCTTCTTGTACAGTTCGTTTGGGATGTCCAGTCGATGCAAGATAGTACCAGAGGGGGGAGACACGTAGATGTACAACTTTTAATTAAGATAAAGTTATTGGTAGTACATCCGTAAGTTTTTCCGAGCTCCATGGTCGCAGAAGGTCGGCTCCTCCGAGCTCCTTAAGATAATAAGTTTCAGACCGGACTACTTCTTTGATCTCATACGGGCCTTCCCAGTTTGGGCCGAGCTTCCCTCGATCCTGAGGTTGCGAGACAGCGGCTCGTCGAAGTACTAGATCTCCTGCCCTAAAAACTTTGTTCTTGACCCGGGAGTTGTAATAGCGAGTGACTTTTTGTCCGTAGGCTGCCATTCGAACCTGAGCTACCTCCCGCCTTTCTTCCAGCAGGTCGAGGTTGGCTTTAAGACCTTGCGAATTTTGATGTTCGTCGAATGCCATGACTTGTGCCGATGGGAGTTTGAGCTCGATTGGGATGACGGCTTCCGTTCCGAAGGCTAAAGCAAAGGGGGTCTCCCCTGTGGGCAGTCTTTGAGTAGTTCGATATGCCCACAGCACATGATAAAGTTCGTCTGCCCAAGTTCCCTTTGCCTTTTCGAGCCTTGTCTTAATCCCCTGCAGAAGGGTTCTGTTAGTCACCTCAGCTTCGCCGTTCGCCTGAGGATGGGCTACTGATGTGAAGTTGTGGGAGATGTTTAGATCTTCACAGAATTCGACGAATCTTGTTCCCGTGAATTGCCGCCCATTATCAGTGATTAGGGTCCTAGGCAGATCGAACCTGCATACGATCGACTTCTAGATGAAATCTTGCACTTTTACTTCTGTGATTTTTGCTAGTGGTTCGACTTCAACCCATTTGGTGAAGTAGTCGATCGCTACAAGGAGGAACTTTCTCTGCCCCGACGCCATGGGAAAGGGGCCAAGGATGTCCATCCTCCACTGTGCAAAAGGCCATGGGGCACTCAAGGGTGTAAGCTCGGTGGCGGGCTACCTCTGGATACTGGCATATCTCTGGCATCGATCATACTTTCTGACATATTCAATCGAATCATGATGCATTGTCGGCCAGTAATATCCTTGGCGGAGCAACTTGTGGGATAAAGATCTAGCCCCCAAATGGTTTCCACAGATTCCTTCATGCACCTCCCACAAGGCGTAGTCAGCTTCTGAAGGTCGGAGACATTTTAAGAGGGCAAAGAGGATGATCTCTTGTACAGCTTATCCTCATAGAGGATGTATCGAGAAGCTTGATTTCTGAGCTTTCGAGCCTCTTTGCATCCTGGGGGAGGACCCCATCCCTGAGATAGGTTATCAGTTGGTCGATCCAGCTGGGCTCGTGGTCGATTTCCATCATGGGCCGCGACTCTTCTGTACTCGGGCATTTTAAACCTTCAAAAAGAATGCCTTTGGGCAATTCGGCCGGAGCCAACGTTGCCAGCTTGGAGAGAAGGTCAGCCCTGATATTTTCAGCCTCGGAATCTTCTGATGTTGAAGCTGCCGAAGCAGGAACAAGCTCCTTTACCTTTCAAGGTATTTAGCCATGCTGTCCTCCCGTGCTTCGTAATTTCATTGACTTGTCCCACCACTAGTTGAGAGTCGCTGTGGACCCAAAAGACGATCTACTCGCAGCTCTTTGGCGATCCTCAGTCCTGCAATCAGAGCTTCATACTCCGTTCCGTTAATTCGTTGCGGGGAACTCAAAATGCCAATCGTACTCCCGCGATGATTCCCTCCGGACTGATCAAGATTAGCCCGCACCTGCGCCTGACATGTTGGAAGACCCGTCCACATAGAGGGCCCAGGAGTGATCAGAGGGATCCGCTTCTTCTTTGGGGGAGTTCGATCGGGGCTTCAGGTCGTCCACTTCGCCTAGTTCAGGTTCGGCCTCTTCTGGGATAGTACACTCCACTATGAAATCTGTCAATATTTGGGCCTTCACTGCTGGCCTGGGTCAATAGTTGATGTCGAATTCTGTGAGTTCGATCGTCCATTTTGCCATCCTCCCGGAGGCGTCCGCCTGGTGCAAAACTGCCTTGATCGGTTGGTCGGTGAGTAGTGTTACGGTGTGCCCTTGAAAGTAGGGTCGGAGCCTCCGGACTGCAATCAACAAGGCGTAAGTTAGTTTTTCTAATTTGGTATACCTGGATCTCGGCGTCTCTCAACACGCGACTGACGTAGTAGATCGGCCGTTGGACTTTCGCTTCTTCTTTGACGAGGACTGCCGAGAGCCATGGAGAGACCGTCAGGTATAAAAATAGTTTCTCCCCAAGCTCCGACTTCGCCAACAGCGGGGTGAACCGAGGTAGCTCCTTAGTTCTTCGAACGCCTGTTGGCACTCAGAGGTCCAACAGAAGTTCTTTGGCTGCTTGAGGGTTTGAAAGAAGGGTAAGCATCGTTCGGCCGACCTTGCGACGAAGCGATTCAGGGCCGCTACCCTCTCTGTAAGGCGCTAAACCTCTTTTATCGACTTTGGGGCGGCCATCTCCTGGATGGCGTGAATTTTTTCTGGATTGGCCTCAATCCCGCACCCCGATACCATGAAGCCCAGGAACTTTCCCGAGGTTACTCCGAAAGCGCATTTAGTCGGGTTCAACTTCATTTTATATTTCCAGAAAGCACCGAAGGTCTCCTCGAGGTCGGTGACGTAGTCCATGAAAGATTTGCTTTTTACGAGCATGTCATCTACGTAGACCTCCATATTGCGGCCGATTTGCTCCTTGAAGATTTTGTTCACCAACCGCTGTAGGTTGCACCTACATTTTTTAGGCCGAAAGGCATGACCCTGTAACAGTAAAGGCCACGGTTAGTAATGAAAGCGGTCTTTTCTTCATCTTTCGGTGCCATCCTGATTTGATTATAGCCGGAGAATGCATCATGAAGGTGAGGAGCTCATGGCCCAAGGTCGCGTCCACCAGTTGATCGATTCTGGGAAGGGTAGCTGTCCTTTGGGCAGGCTTATTCAACTTTTTGAAGTCTATACACATCCTCCATTTGTCGTTTGCTTTTTTGACTAAGACGACGTTGGAAA
>NC_025995.2:84213093-84240619 GCF_000442705.2 Elaeis guineensis | reverse complement strand
TCCTCTTTCTGATAGAAAAGTAGAAACCGAAAAAAATATAGATTTTCGGTTCTTTGAGAAAGTGGGCTTTACTTTTGCTACCAAAATTAAAAACCAAGGATGGGAATTCTACTGCTCCCTTAAGGAAGTCACCTATGTTGACCTAGTTAGAGAATTCTACCAAACCTACATTATGGAAATGGGTCAGTGACTTCAACAGTCAAGGGAATTGATATCTGCTTGGATTCTAGTATATTGGGAGAAATATTACATTTGCCTAGTGAAGGTTATTCTTACATGGAACTCCCAGTAAAAGAAGAGGGGATCAGAATTATTTTAGGAGAAACTTACTCAGGGAGTTTAAACAAATTGGAAGCAAAGATTTTGTCTATTGAGATGAAGATCCTACATCAGATGGTAACGAAGCTCTTCTTTCCTAGGAGTGGTAGGCATGACTTACTTTCCAGCAGAGATGTTTGTATCATGTTTCATGTCATCACTCAGACCCCCTGAACCTTCATGCACTTATGATAGAGGCCATGAGAGAAACTTTGAACAGATCCAAGGCACACTTGCCTTATGGTATGGCCCTTACTAGAGTATTTAGGAGGTTTGGAGTTAGCTGTGAGGGGGAGGCACCTACCAAGCTATCTCATGTGGACACTTTCAACCAACACAGCCTGCACCAAATGGGATTTACAAAGACTGATGGTGGTTGGATCAAGGGCTCTGAAGAAAGAGCTGAGGATAGAGCTGAAATAAGAGCTGAAGACAGAACTGAAGGCAGAGTAGAAGAAGAAGGTCCATCTTCTCCTGTACATGACTTCAGGGCAGCATCACCAGATACCCAGTTCTTTCCTGATACAGAGGCTGGCCCTTCAAAGTTTACTAGGATGCCCACACCAGTGTATCAGCCAGAGAGCAGAGCACCTCATTCAGAGTTCAGACTGGTTGACGATCAGATCGAGCATATATCACAGCGTGTGGCTTCTTTGCTGTCTAGCCAGTGGAGTAATACTTCTTTTGCACCTGGAGCCACCTCTTCTGATCAGACCATTACTCCCCATATCTCCACTGTGTTTCAGATGATATCAGATCAGTCCATCCGGATCCAGCAGCTTGAGGACACAGTCTGGAGACTGACTGACAGAGTTCTAGACTTGCAGGGGCAAGTCCTTGCTTTGGCCCATCCTAAGCCACAGGAGTCAACTATTGAGGTCACAGATCTCACTGCAGAGGCTGGCAGGCTCAGAGGAGCACTAGAAGGTGGATATGAATTACTGAGGAAAGAGATCCGAGGATCGAGTGAGCATGCAACCACTCAGTTCACTGCTCTACTTCAATCTGTTTCCAGAGCACTGAACGTACTTGATTCTATCAGACTCACCCTTTCTGTTCAGTCCTTAGCATCTCAGCGTACTCAGCCTCCCAGTTCATCTCGTTCTCCTGCTCGTGCCAGAGGCAGACGGGGTAGAGGACGCACTTCTGATCCATCAGCTTCTCATACCATATCTGATGACTCCGATCCTTGACTTGTCTTGATCTTTATTAGATCCTAGGAGTTAGTGTTTTGTTCTAGGATCTGTATTTTGGGGCCATGTATTGAAAATTAGCTGGTTGACTTTTATATTAAGAACTATGTATTAAAATAATTATGGTTTTATGGAATCATCTTTTACTTATATTTCTACCTTTTGTAATGATGTTGATCATATTTTGGTTATATATATATTCTCCTTGTTGAAATATTGTCTTCTCTTTGTTGTTGTTTGCTGTTGATAATTGCTATATTAAGGGGGAGCAAACATCTGTGATAAACTCTAAAGGGGGAGAAATTAAAGAATATTTCAGAAAAAGGAGAAGTTAACCATGTCTGATGATGTCAAAAAGGGAGAGAAATTAAACAAAAAGCAACTCATTAAAAGCAAAACCCTAAATTATGAGAAAAAGGGGGAGAAATTAAACGAGAAATTAACTCATTAAAAGCAAAACCCTAAATTATGAGAAAAAGGGGAGAAATTAAACAAAAAGCAATTCAATTATGAGCAATTAAAGAAAAAGCAACCCATCAAAAGCAAAACTACAAATTATGAGAAATTAATTGAAGAATTTAAAGAACAATATCAAAAGTACAATGCTAAGTACAATGCAATTATGTAACTTTTAAATTACTTCTTTACATATGCTCTGATTTACTTTAAAAATTTAAATATGCTCTGATATACTTCAAAATTCCAACTTACTCTGATACATCTTAAAATTTTTTAACTTGCTCTGATACATCATAAAATTTGTTCTGATACATTATAAAATTTTCTCTGATACATTGTAAAATTATTTTTCTTGCTCCGATACATTGCAAAATTTATTTTTTCTCTTGCTCTGATATATCTTAAACTCAAAATGAGCTAATACACTTTCAAAATCAACTCTTAAACATGCTTTGGCACACATAATTATTTTTTATATCAAAAGCAATTAAAGCACATAATTAATTTTTGCTCTGATGCTAAAACTAAAATCAAATGAAAATGAGCAAATTTTTCAAAATACAACTTGCTCTGATAACAAAAACAAGTTTTCTGCTCTAACACCAAAATCACATATTCCAATGAGCATATCTTCAAATTTTTAAGAAAATGGAGAAACTATTTTTGTATATGATCATTTATATTACATGCCAAAAGAATCTTACTCTTTTCAAGCATATAAATGTATAATGCATTCTTTTAAAATTATTGATTCACATAAATACTTTTTGTTCAAATATTTTGTCATCATCAAAAAGGGGGAGATTGTTGCTCCTAGATTGATTTTGATGATTACAAAGCAGATTGAAGGGATACAAATAATTTTAAATTGAACTAGTCCTTATGCTCTTCAGGGGCAAAATCATAATTTTATTAAAATCCTAATTTGACAGTATCATTTGGTAGAACAAATGATTAGTAATCTATTGGTAAAAATTTCATTATGTTTGGACTTATATTTTTGAAGTTATGAAGGTTTGAAGTGCATGAGTCGACTCATGAGTCAACTCATGGCACTATAAGCTGATTGGCACGCAAAAATTCCACTTGGCACGCTAGTTTTCTGGCTTGGCACGACCTGTGAGTCGACTCATGAGTCGACCCACAAGGCATGAGTCGACTCATGAGTCGACCCCTGCTGATTTGAGCCAAGAATTTTCAGAAACTCATTCTCTGGTCTTTGCAACAGAAGTCGACTCATGAGTCGACTCCTGAAGCATGAGTCGACTCATGAGTCGACCCCTGCGACGGAAAATATCAGCAACGGCTATTTTTTTGCCCATTTTAATTGCCTTTTATGCTTCCTAAAATTGCTCTAACGGCTCTTTATCTGCCTAAATTATTTTCTCTTGTTTCTTATTGCTATAAAATATTTCAAATGGTGAAAGAAATTGCAGATCAAAAAGGAGAGATCAAACCTATATACAAAGGATCCAAAATCTACACGAGAAAGCCAGAGATCAACGAAATACCCAAAAGAAAAGGAGAGAGGATCCACAATATACAAGAGAGATTGTGAAAGAGAAAAGCAAGAGCATTCAAAGAGAGATTTTTCAAGCCTATTGTTTCAACCTTGATCAAGAGATCTTTCAAAGCCTTCAAGAAGTCTTCAATCAAAAATCATCCTCTTCTCAAGCATTCATTCAAGCGTTATCCACCTTGAGAAAATCCAAAAAGGGTTTCTTCATTTGAGTAAAGTATTTTTATTGTTATATTCGCTCATTTAAGGAGCTGTTATTATATTAATTTATGCTCTAAATTTTTTTACTCTTTGTGAGTATTTGTTCTTGTTTTTGGAGGGTTTCCAAAACAAGAAAAGGTTGATCCGAACCTGAAATCGGAGTGTTTTGGGTTAGCTTGTACCCGAAAAATAAGTAGACTAGCTTGGGATAGCTAGTGTCGGAGTTTCCGACGTTTGTGTTCGGGTTGAATACAAGTATAGTGGATTGAAATTCCCAAGTAGGAGCTTGGAGAGTGGATGTAGGTGCATGGTTGGCACCGAACCACTATAAATCCTTGTGTTTGTGGTGTGCTTTCTTGTTTCTCTTTATTTCTTTATTATATCCTTGCATCCTTGCTTTAGGTAATTAATCTTGAATTAAAGTCTTTGTTCTCATTCATCATAAGTAATTAATTAAGCCTAAAATTTTTAGAAACTTAATTCACCCCCCCTCTTGGGTTGCATAGCTGGGCAACAGTTGGAAAGACCATCGTCGGAGTTCCAAGATCCGACAGTAGGGTGGGCCACTTAGGTCAGTCGTCCTGTCTTCTCCGGAAAGGGGAATTCGAGGGTGGAGAGCCTCCAGTTTGATCACGATTTCACTTCCGAAGGATCCCTACCTCCACCCTACCAGAAAACCCTCGAGACTCGCAGTCGAGAGGACCTCCTAGATTGAAGGCTCCAGGAGATAAATCGATGGATCGAAGAGCTCCGTCACGCTCCCCCTACTTATGGTGAGGACATCTGTACTGACCCTCTCTTTTCACAAATGATCATGCAGGAACCGATCCCGCCAAACTTCAAGCTCCCCTAATTCGAAAGCTACGACGGGACCTCAGATCCGGTTGACCACCTGGAGGCCTTCCGGATAATGATGCTGCTCCATGGTGCGCCAGATGTCATCCTGTGCTGAGCTTTTCCATCCACTCTAAAGGGAGCAGTAAGGAACTAGTACTCGATGTTGAAGCCGGGTACCATCTTCTCCTTTGACCAGATGAGCCACCAGTTTGTGGCTCATTTTGTTAGCAGCCGGCATCTCCGGAGAGGCTCGGAGTCCCTCATCAACATCAAGCAAAGGGAGGGGAAATCCATCCGAGCTTACGTCAACCGTTTCAACGTCACCACATTGGAGGTCTGGAACTTGGACCAATCGATCGCGATGGCCGCCCTGAAGGGTGGTCTTTAGAAGAACGATCTTTTGTTTTCCCTGAAAAAGAAGTATCCCAGGAACTTTGCTGATTTGCTGGCTCAGACCGAAGGATATGCTCGAGTAGAAGAAGCCTTCAAGATGAAGGATGAAGAGACCGCGAAGGAGCGGTAGGCGGAAGACTCAAGCAAGCCCGCAGTTGAAAAAGGGCCGAGTGAAGCTCAACCGCATTCTCGAACTCCTCCCGGACACAGGCGTGTTCGGACTCCTCCCCGAGCTCGTAAGCAGAGAAGCCCGGACCACAAAGTTCGATGGAGCTCTCCCCCCAGAAGATTCCACAGTTACGCCCCTCTCAACGCATCGAAAACTCAAGTGCTGATGGAGGTTAGGGAGCAGCTGCCAAGGTCGGAAAGGATGCACTCGCACCCCGAAAAGTGCAACCCAAACAAATTTTGCCTCTATCATCGTGACCACTGCCACGACACGGAGGAGTGTATTCAGCTGCGAGATGAGATTGAGGAGCTCATCAGATGAGGTCGGCTTGACAGATTCATTCGACGCCGACCCGAAGGAAGAGAAGATCGGTCTAGAGCCCTATCGCAGTCGGAGCCACCAAGGAGGGAGGAGCAACCTGAAGATCGGCCTTCGATTGGGATTATCAACTCCATCTCAGGAGGACCCCGATGGGGAGCAGACCTTCCGCGGCTATAGGATTCAAAAAATCTATGAATGTATTACCAACAACTTTGCCCTAAATAAAAATTTCTTTCATATTCGCGTATTTTTTCTTTTGGCATAAGCTTATAACGACAGGAAGTAACTCCCCCATACAAACGAAATTAAGCACGTTAGAAATAGGAGGAGAACCTCGTCCTAACATGAGCAAAGTCGAAGGCCCAGTTTCTTAAAAATCGGATGGGGGAGAGGCTCTTGCAATGGCCCTTATGTGCCCCCACAGCCTTGTTAGGAACAGGAGGAGAACCTCGTCCTAACATGAGCAAAGTCGAAGGTCCAATTTTTTAAAGACCGGATGGGGGGAGAGGCCCTTGCAACAGCCCTTATGTGCCCCACAGCCTTGTTAGGAACAGGAGAAGAACCTCGTCCTAACATGAGCAAAGTCGAAGGCCCGATTTTTTAAAGATCGGATGGAGGGAGAGGCCCTTGCAATGGCCCTTATGTGCCCCCACAGCCTTGTTAAGAACAGGAGGAGAACCTCATCCTAACATGAGCAAAATCGAAAGCCTGGTTTCTTAAAGATCGGATGGAGGGAGAGGCCCTTGCAACGGCCCTTATGTGCTCCCACAACCTTGTTAGGAACAGGAGGAGAACCTCATCCTAACATGAGCAAAGTCGAAGGTCTGATTTCTTAAAGATCGGATGGAGGGAGAGGCCCTCGGAACGGTCCTTGAGTGCCCCCACAGCCCTGTTAGGAATAGAAGGAGAACCTTGTCCTAACATGAGCTGAAACTGACTGTCGAAAATAAGAGGAGAACCTCATCCTGACACAAACAAAGGCTCGATCGATCAAAACCAGACAAGGAAAAAAGCCTCCTCAATGGCCCCTCTACACTCTCATGATCCCGTCAAAAGCAGAGGGAAGACCCTCACTCGAACACAGAAGAAAAGGAGAGATGAAAAGAGAAAGCGACGAACTACGCCAGCGATAAGTGAAAACAAACTACATCAAAGGCACAAGGGACCTCGTCTCAATGAGGAAGAAAACTTTTGTCGAAAATATCCAGTCCCTAAGGGCAAATCAATACAGCGACGACTAGAAATCTTCAAACAACGTCGACGTCGAACAAGACGAAAGACAAAAGAAGCTCGGTAAACAACGACTCAAAGCAAGAACAGATGAGGTAATGAGAAAAATTTTATTTCATTTCATTAGTAAAGTGTGCGTTGTGAAGCCTTTGAAGGCTGAGACTCAAGGGACCTCATCTCAATGAGGAAGAAAACTCTTATCAAAAATTTTCAGTCTCTAAGGGCGAATCAGCACAGCGACGACCAGAAATCTTTGAATGACGTCGACGTCGAACAGGACGAAAGATAAAAGATGTTCGGTAAAAGATAACTCAATATCAAAATGGACAAGGTAATGAAATTTTTTTTTTTTCATTTCATTAGTGAAGTATATATTACAAAGCCTTGAAGGCCAAAAAGAGAGACAACAAAAAAAAAAAAAGAAGAAGAAAGGAGCTCTAAGGAAGCCCAGCTTCTTCCGACTTCGAGCTCTCAATTTCAGTCCTTATTAGGGATTGCCTTAAGTTTTTAATTTCTTCCTCTAGTTCTATCTTTCTCAGCAGCATATCTCGGTACATCTGGTAGAACCGTCGGCTCTCGCCCTCTGACTCCCGAAGCCTCTTCCTCAGGACCTTGGACTCCGCCTCGGCATCTTTGATCGCCTGCTGCTCGTGAACCAGCTGAATCTTCAGCCGCTGCGGTTCGACCTCCTCCCGTCCAAGGGCCACAGACAATTCTGCCATGGTCCCTCTCAAGGAGCGGAGCTCGTCGGAGCCTTGTGCAGAGGTGAGTTGGACTCTCTTAGATAACTGCCTCCGAAGGTGGGCAACTTCGTCGGTTGTCGTCTGGAGCTTTCTTCGGTAGTCATCTACTTGCCCGCTCCAGCTGACTCGGTAGGCGTTGTAGTTCGCCTCAGCATCCTGCAGCTGCTTTTGAAGGTCAGAGAACTTCTTCGATCAGTCTCGATCGCGGCCAGCTTGGACTGTGACCCAAGACGAACTCCCTTCCAACTGGCCGATCTTCTCTCGTGCGGCCGCCAGCTCGACTTCAAGGGAGCTGATCTTGAAAGTCAGAGCCAAGATCGATCGCTGGCTCATTTCTGGAGTTCCTCGAGCTCCATCACGAAGTCGGCCTTCTTCCGGGTGAATTTCATGAGACCCTTTCTGTGGAGATCCTGAAGGCGAACAGCCTCTGCAGTGACTTCCGAATGGCTCTTCCTCAGCTGGTGAAGTTCATCTTCTAGCTTCTTAGATTTTTTTGTCAATTGATGAACTTCCCTTCTGAGGTCTCAGATCGTCGACTTCAAAGGAATCCCCTGTGGCAGGGGGAGAGCTTCGACAGAGCACTGTCGTTGGGAGACAAGAGTGCCACGACTCAGATTAGTACAAGAAGACGAAAAGTAAGGAAAAGAATAAAAAAAAAAGAAGAGGGGGGGACCCTCTATAAAGAAGGATCCGATTTCATTGATTAAATAATTTTCAAGTACAAGAGAACGAAAAAAAAAAAATCACCACAAAGAAAAAATATAAAGCTAGAGGTTTCGGACCTCTGGGGCAGAAGTAGAGGGGCTCGACATCCCCAAAAGATCGTCAGCGGTGGTCGCGATGGTCGATGAGATCCCGACTGGAGGAGGACTGATGGCAGCTTCGGATGGTCCGGCTTCATTGTCGGATGCCTCATTCAGGAAGCCAAGATCCAGTTCAAAAAACCTCCCCGCTACCTTCTCTTGGCAGAGCTCGAAACTCTTGATGAAGGCGTCCTAGCCGAACTGGACCTTTAGATCCTCCATCTCGGGGGAGGCCTTAAACTCCTCCACTGCTCGGGCCCCTGCCTCCGAGATCAGGGATGGAATCCGCACTTTCAGCTCGGAGACCTGCGCCTTCAACTCGGAAGCCTGCACCTTCAGTTCGGAGATTTCGGTCTCAGCCTTCTTTCTCTCCTCTTCCAAGGCGGTCCTCAGATCAGATGAGGTTCATCCCTCCTTTTCCAGTGCCTCCTAGAGACTTAGGACCTTGGCGATCTCCTCGAGGCGGATGGCTCCAGCCAGGCGACCTTCCTCCACCCGAGCTGCCTCCCTCTTGGCAATCTTCATCGCCTCGATGTTGGTGACATGCTGGTACCCAATCTGCAAGAAAGGTCAGAGAGTCAATATAAAGGCTGAAGAATAAATCAAGAAAAGAAGCAAGAAGGAGAAAAATGATGAGTTAACCTACTTTGAGGAAAGATTCCAGAGAGTCCCAGACCCGCAACTCGGGATCAGCAAGGAAGATCCTCTCGACGACCTCGGGCAGAATGCACCCTTCGACCAGCCTCTTTATTAAATCCCTGTTGTTGAAGGGATTTTCCCCAAGGTCTTCCTCGGAGCCGTCGGCCCCCTCGACGGCAACCTTGCGACTGCGGCTCCTCTGGGCCAGGATCTTCTTTCTCCGCCTCCCTTCGGCCCCGAGTGCCCCCTCGGGACGAGCCTCTGAAGCAGGATCCTCGGCCAGGGGGCTCCTTGAAAGGGCTCGGGGGACTTCGGGTTCGACGTCGGAAGGGACTTCGACGGCGACGGCCACCGGAGCAGGCGCGACCGAGCTTGTCCATTCTGTCCTGGCTTTCTTCACCGACCCCGAAGTTGAGGCATCTTTTCTCTTGTGGGTCTTGAGACCCTGGGCTAACCTTCGAGCCTTGCTTGCATCCATATCTGCGATAAAAGAAGATCAATGCGGCTCAGAGATGAAATAAGAGAGAGGGGAAGCAAAAAAAAAAAAATGGTACCGGCAGGGTTAAGAGGACTCAGGCCAACGTTGAACAAAAGTTGTTCCTTCAGAAGTTTGGGGAGGAGGGGGGCTCGATAGGCCTCGAGCTTTTTGGAGGCTTCGAGGTCATCCCTTTTCAGGCTAGAAGCCCGACGGACGGAATCCCTCAGAGAGCCCCAAGGGAGTAATCCTAGCTCCAAGGTCGGGCATCAGACATAGAAGTACCTCTCCTTCCAGTTGTGGATAGAAGAAGGGGCGCCTTTCAGCAACCTCTTTCTACCGAACTGAGGAAAGAAGTACCATCAGTCCTTTGTCGAGGGATGACATTTGAAGGTGTAAAAATTTCTAAACAAAGAAAGAGTCGGCCGAACTTCAGCTAAACTACAAAGAGAAAGAAATCTTATCAAAAACCTAAAGGAGTTCGGTACGACGAAAACTAAAGAAATATTCAGAAAATGAAAGAGAGCGACGACAAAGGACGGTAGTGGAAGCCGAAGTCCGGCACGAAAAGCCTCCTGGTACAGACAGAAGTGGCCGGGGGGAGAGGCGCTAGCCCGGTCAGTTGGCCCGGAAAGCTCCAACTCGTACTCCGGAGGAACTCCATACTGAATCCTTATTAGTGAGAGTTCATCCGGAGTCAAGGAGCCGGGGATGGTGTTCGGCGCAAAGGCCAGACAAGATTCGATCCTAGCTACGAATTCATCTACGGTACAAGGACTTTAGGGAACTGGGGCTGACGAACTCTTAGAATTGCTAGAAGAGGAGATATCAGAAGATATTTTGGATCAAATGGAAGCCACAAAATTCTGAAAAAATCAGGAAAAATAGCAAACAAGCCCTCGAGGAAGCTAAACGAACATAATACAAAGAAGAAAGGACAAGAAAATGACAAGAAGTTCCAAAACTAACCTAGATTGGCCCCAGGAGTGTAGGAAGATGGCAAGGACGATGGAAGTCGACCCGAAGGACGTCTAAGGCCGAGAAGGATGCTAGAGGAAGCTGGAGCTCTCGGAGAGAGGAGGAGAACCGAGGGATTCTCTCAGGCAAAGTGAAACCCCTGAAGGAGGAGAACGTGTTTAAATAGACCCCGGGATCCAGTGCAATAATGATTGTGGATCTCCTCTGGCCGGCCAGCACTTGCCGCGTGTCCCACTCACCTTGACAGACTGTTGGAAACGGCTAGCAGCTGACAAAGTCATTATTACGCCGTACCTAGAGCACGCTCCAATGGAAATCCCAAAAAGAAGAAATCTTTTTCGAAAAGGCTCTAGTACCAGTGTGCCGAACGTCAAAATATCTGGCAACCATCGAGTGCGAAAATTAAAAGTAGCAACTTCGACCGTAAGAATTTCTTTGTACTTTCTTCATTCGAAATTCGAACTCGAAAGTAGGAGGACTGGTGTTTGGTATAAAATACCCCCCAGCCGAAGTTTATAAAAGACCAACCCTTCCAGGGCTTCTCCGGCTTCCGACCTTGTGTGGCATCACCCTGAACCCCCCCGACCATCCGAGCTTCCGGACTTCTCCGACAATGAGCCTCTCCATCCATCTACCGTGCCGCTCCAAAGGCTCTCTAGGCCTCACTGTCAACTGACCTTCTATAGTGATCAACTGTTCTCCGAACTCCTTCTGGACTTCGTCAATATCCGAGCTTCTTCGACAATGAGGTTTCTACAGTAATCGGACTCCATCCGAGTTTCTACGACGGTCGACCGCCTTCAAGATTCTTACCGGGCTCCTGTGAGAGCCAAACTTCTACTACGAGCGATCTACTCCAAACTACTATAGCGAGCGGTCTGCTCCGAACTCCTACAGCGAGCGGTCTGCTCTGAACTTTCACTACGAGCGGTATACTCCAAACTCCTACCGTGGGCGGTCTACTTTGGATCTTTACTGTAAGCAAATTTCATTCGAGCTCCTATTGTAAACACATTTCTTTCGAACTTCCATTACAGGTAGACTTCAGCCGAGCTTCTTCGTAGCCGGATCCCAGACGAGCTTCTACAGCGGGACAGGACCCACCGGCCAGATCGCTACTCTGAGCTCCCATGATAATCGATCTTCGATCGATCTTCTACAATAAGGGGTCTCCTTTCAGTCTTCTGCAAGAACCAGACCTCGATCGAACTTCCATAGCGGATGGATATCGGACGAGCTTCTACGATGGATGGACTCTGATAGTTGGATTCTTACAACGACCGATCGCCTCCGATGTCTGTCGAACCTCCCCAATGCCATTCGAGGTCCATCGCCGGTTGATCCTCCGCCAGATCCTTCATGAAACCAAACTTCTCCAGTGGATCATCTTCAGATGAGCTTCCACATCAGACGAATTCCAGACGGACTTCTCTAGCAATCGGACTCCTACCGGACTTCACCAACGAAAAGTCTCCATCCGAGCTTCTACAGCAGATGACTCCCACCTATAGTATCAGCGCCTAAGGTATCCGACAATAGTAGACTCATCAGCAGCTTCAGAGACATCCGAGCTTCTCCCAGATCGACGGGATAGAGAGCCATTCCGCTCCCTTAGATATCCCAGCCGACAGATCCGAACTCTCTGACAAGTCACGACAATGGCCACTACCCTGCTCCACTCTCTACAACGGATTCTGCGTGACTCCACTACTCTCTGGCAAGTCACAACAACAGACACCACTCTACTCTCTGTAACAAACTCCACGTGGCCCTGAGTGACCCCTGATGCCACTACTCTCCGTAACAAACTTCGGACGGCTTTGAACAGCCCATTACCAGGCGGTTACAGACGTCGCTGTCAATTAGTTACGTACTCCATCTATAAAAAAGGATCCCCAGATACGTTTTTCTCTAAGCTAAAAAACTCTATCCCAAAACTCTGCTAAAATTTTCACTCGAGCACTCCATTTCTGTTGAAGCAGAGTACTGACTTGAGCGTCAGAGGGTCTTGTCGGAGCACCTCCAACTCCGGTTTAGACTTTCCTTGCAAGTCTCGATGGCGGCCGTGGTCATCTCGACTCTAGCAACTCTAACTTCGACGGAATTTTGCACCAACATGTGTCATCTCAACATCCGTGATAAATTATGACTCCATGTCAACCAAAATGGTTGTCACTTAGTGCGTGCTAGAGCTTTCCTACACCAGATGCGGTTGAATGAGAAAGTTTTAAATTATGACTGCATTGAAGCCGATCCCATTTCAATTTTTATCGATCAATTATTCTACAGATACGGTGGAAATGGCTGCAAGTGCACGAGACATTCTCTTGGATGGGTCCAAACACCTAGAATAGAAAAGATCAACCATCTAAATCAAACGGCTGTTATGCACTGTCAAGATTGACACTAAGTGCATCTTTCGGATGCGTTTGTAACAGTCAAAAATAACTTCAGATTTAAAAGCAAGACATTTGAGTATTTGATTATAATTCAAAATATAGTTCTGAAATGCATTTAAGATTTCTTAAAATATATTTTATGCGGAGATGATCTTCTTTTATTTTTTATGGATGCGGTACCATAAGCTAAATATCGCATTTACGAAAAATTATTTTTTGTTAAAAATATATATATAATACGTTAAAATTGAGACCACCATCTTCTTAGCATGGCAAGTGTTGCTTATCCATAATTCCATGTATCGTATAATCAGGAGGGTAGATGGCGTGCATCCAGCATGCGGGAAAAAAAAGATGTTCTATCTCAAAAAAAGGTAGTGGCTTGAATTGGGCAAATTGGAGATGCTGCAGGCTGGCTCTACTCTTCTATCTCTTTCTCCTATCATAAGAGAGATGCATACAAGAAAGATCTGAATTGGATGGTTCGGTGTGTGGGAGCTCTCCTCTCCCATGCCATTCCCTATTAGGAGAGAAGCACATGCAAAAAAGAAAAAAAGAAAGAAAAGAGAGAGATAGGGGGTGGATGACTATGTTTCTGACCTATTTAGCATAGAATTAAGAAGAGTATGGTGTTGGTTTAGGGGACAATGATGTATTGGTATGTGGATGGTGTAGATGTGTGGGGATCAGACTAAAAAAAAAAATATGATGATCCAAGGGAATTTTAGCTGTGATTGTGGAGATTTTAGTAGAGTTCAAAGCTAAATAGAGAAGGTGAGGTCGGTTTTTTTTTCTTAGTTGGGGTCTGTCTCTGATTGCTTTTTCTTTTGTTTTTTATCAGATTTATTGACAATCAAAAGGATTGAAGAGGGTGACAGCAGACGAAAATCGAGGAAAGAGAGCTAGAGAAGGTGAGTTCCAACATATTTTTTTAATTTTTTTATCTACCTTTTCCTCATTAGTTTAGTCTGAAGCTCTTTCATTGTAGTATCAAAAACAACATTATATTCCTCATTAAGAATGGAGGAGGGTTGCTACCTATGTTTTGGTAGCTTTCCACTCCTTTATTCAAAAACATCATGTGAGGAAGGAAAAGGACAAAAATTTTGCTGCCATGTTATAGTAGCAGCCTTGCTCAATGTCCACATGAAAGAAAAAAAATATCATCGTTGCTGCTGGCATTCTGCATCCTTCTAGTGAACAAAAAAAGAAGGGACAGAGGGTTGCTGCCATACCATGGCAGCCTTCCTTAATGTCTGTCTAAGAGAGGAAAAAAGAGTCACGATTGCTACTAAGTAATAGCAGCCTTCCGGTGAACATAGATAAAAAAACATGCACGTATTTTCATGGATCGGATTAAGGGTTTGAAAAATAAAAAGAGATGGACAGGCTAAGAGGGAAAAAACAACACACAGACTAGTGGTTTTAGGAATGGACCACGTTCGAATTCGCAGTTAGGGGCTAATGGGTAGAGTTGTCAATTTGATTTGGGTCCATCGGGTTGGCCCGCCCTGTATGAGATAGGTTAGATTTGTATTTTAGTAATCCATTTAAAAGCAGGTCAAATGACCCATCTCGTTTAGGTCGGCGGGTTGGGATGGATCGGGACTGGCTTACTCGTCTCTTTTTATTTATACATATATATATATATATACATATATATATATATATATATATATATATATATATATATATATATATATATATATTTCTAAAGAGGGTCTTTATGTTATTGAAGAGATAATTGATGAAGAAGATGAAGAATTGAATGATAAGGACCACAATAATGATATGGAGGATAATCTTTTGGAACTTTGATTTACCTTTAAATTAGTTTAAAAATTGAAACTTAAAGTCTTTTAAATTTAAGTTATATTAAGTATTTAGTTTAAGTTTGACAATTTTATTTCATAACTCTAAGAATTAAGATATGAGACTTTGATAGGTTGATTTGAGCTCAAATTGAATATAAAATTCAATTCATATTACTGTTTACATTTTTTTTTTGAATTTTGATGGGTTGGCCCATCTAACGCGTGGTCCATGGTGGATTGGGTCGGGTTGGAATTTTTTCAATCTGTCAGTTAAACGGACAAACCCACCCCAACCCGTTTAGAGGTGGGCTGGTCCATCTTGACAGCTCTACTGATGGGTACAACAAACAAGCCATGGGTTATTGGGTTAACAGGTTAAAAGATCCAAGATGTTTGGATTCAGGTTGCCGGGTTAGTGTGTGCATGAACTGCGTTCTGGATATTTACATTAACGGGTTATTGAAGCCCGTTTGGTGTCAGGGTTAGGGCTAGAGGTCCAGCTAAGGTTAGGGTTAAGGCTAGATGTCTAGGTTAGTTGTTCGGCTAGGGTTAGGGTTAGGGTTAGAGGGCTGGTTATGGTTTGGGTTAGGATGAGGGTTAGGGTTAGCTTCAATTGAGGGTCAAGATTAGGGCAAGAATCAAGATCAAGCATTGGGTTTGGGTTAGGATTAGGGGGCATACGGCTTGGGTTAGGGTTAGCATTAGGATGGGCTCGCAGAGATGGTTGGATTGGAGAAGGGAACAATAGAAAAAAATTTAGAGATAAATGATTGAGAAGAGGAAGAGAGGAATAGCATTTGGATCAGAATGAAGAGAAGAAAAAATACATAAGGAAAACATAATAAGTGAGGGATTAGGGTTGTGGTAGAGTTGTTGGAAAAGTTAGATCAAAGAAGAGAACACACAAAAAAAAGCAGCCGACAAGAGGAAGAAAGGAATAGGTCTAGGATTAGAATGAAGAAAAAAATTTAGAAAAGAAAAAAATAATAGGTAACAAAATCGAAAGGAGGTTAGGAATTATAGATGTGGGGAGCGAGATCTACCTTGAATCCATTCACCCAGGGATGAGAACATCGGCATGGGTCAGAACAAGGTGCATAGCACCTTGGCCACTCACAATAGGATTGGCTTTGGGGGCACTGTGCTTCGTCGCATCCTCTCCCAAGATGAAAAGCAAAAAGAAAAAATTGGTGTCGAGATTGAAAAATGGAGGTCATCCTCTCCAGTGATGTAACTGACAATAGAAAGATGGCTGCCAGAAAGAAGATGAGAGAATCGAAAATAGCGAGAGCAGATGAGAGAATCAAAAATAATGAGAGCAGATGGTGGTTAAGGGCGAGTGAAAGTGGAGGTCGGAGTTGGAGAAGTGGTAGTGATGGGGTAAGCCATCTTTGCCATCCTCTCCCATGACGGAATCGACAGCAGAAGGGGCAGAGGAGAGAGAGACTCAGATCATGGGACAAAAGAGGAGAGCGGGGTTAGGAAAGTGGCTGGAGTGGTGATCAGAGTAGAGAACATGGTGGATGGGGCTAGAGAAGCGACAGCAGTGGGGTTTAGATGGGAAAGAAATAGGTTAGGCTTTTTAAAAAATGAAGAGGTACATAAATTTTTTATGTGGGCATGGTGCATAATAGGAAAAAAAGGGAATCTATGTATCTGTCCTCATAGAAATTATATAGAAAAACTAATTTTAAACTAATAAGATGTATAGAATTTTTATAAGATTAGAAGGAATATCAATTAAAAAGATATTTTCAATTCCTAAAATATTATAATTTAAGAATGTTTACGATTTATAAATATTTTTATAATTCAAGCATCCAATCACTATTTTTCATAATGTTAAAAATATTATGCAAACATTTTTCAGCACACAAAAAAATTTGTATAATACATATATTTTATTATATAGTTTTTGGAATAATTAATTTTATTTAATTTAATATTATTTTACATAATTTATACAATGTTAAACTCTATTTTGTATTGTGGATTTAAAATAGAAAAGATATTAAATAATTTTTCTTATATTTTTTAATAAAAAACTAATTTTATCATTGGCTGTTATTGCAAAAATGGAATTAATGAAAATATCATCGAAAGTTATCTTGCAAGAAATAACTAATAAATTAGGACTTCTCAGATCGAACTATGGAGTAGAGGTTCGTGATAATAGATTTTTCAAATCCTATATAGAAGTCATGGTTTAGCTTTAAGCAACTTATTTTCTTCGCTATGACAACCATTTTATTTAATTATGATACATATGCAAGTTCACAACACAGTAATGCAATATTTACTTTTTGATTTTCGATACAAGCATAAAAAATAGTTATGAAAAAAATTGATGAGTGTGTAAGTTTTCAAAACAATGTTGTATATCATGCATACTTTGATTAAAAAAAAAAATTTATGATTATTTACTCTATTCCTTTTGTATTTTGATCAAGCCCGCTGCGTTGTGTGGGGCTCTTGCTAGTTATATATTATTTCTCAATACCCTATGTATATCACTTTTTCTAATTTTTTCTTTCATCAAATTAATCTCATTTTATCTTATCTATATCTCTACTTAATCTTCTCTCATCTCGTCTTACACCTATACTCATATAGATAAGGTTACAAATACATCCAAATCTCATGGATGCATGTATCTCTCTCTCTCTCTCTCTCTCTCTCTCTCTATATATATATATATATATATATATATATAAGGTTACAAATACATCCAAATCTCATGGATGCATGTATCTCTCTCTCTCTCTCTCTCTCTCTCTCTCTCTCTATATATATATATATATATATATATATATATATATATATATATATATATATATATATATATATGTATATGTATCCAATTGGTAGCCTAATATCATAACACATGACTGCTTTTAATTGATCTTATAGATTGCTGTGGATCTCCACTCCACCTTGGTCTCGGTTGGACATGCCCTCAGCATTGGCAAAGGAACTGTGAAAGTCGGGTCTCAGTAGCCAGAAGAAACTGGTAGGGGTCGTATGGGCAATAGTTCAGACATTGTCTCAAGCCAAGGTGGACACCTTAGCCTGGCCGAAGTATCTTCATATCGGCCCAAGCTGACGTATGCCCATGATGCAGTGGGCTCCATTGACAAAAGGCACCCTACCTCCAATTCCTCAGCTTGGCCAAAGTACTTTTAGGTCGGCCCAAGACAATCTACGTCTATGGTACAGCAAGTCTCATTAACAGAATCCATCCCATCTCCATTTTGGAAAAATTCAGATAAGTAAGAATATCTTCACAATTGAGTTGCTCCCCAAAAAGAAGGAACTTTTGCCAGCCTAATCTATACACAACAATCAAAGATCGGCCAAAACTCCATGGCATGCATGACTCCAACTTTTTCTCTATAAATAGAGGAGCATGGGGATCTCTCAAGAGTTCTCGATCTCCACTCTTTCTTTCTCATTGTTATCTATCTCCTAACATGAGTGTCACAGGATCCTTGTCGGAAAACTCTCTAGCAGGACTTGTTTTGCAAGTTCTTGAGTCGAAACATAGACAATGTCTCCAACATATACCGTCATCTCATCCATCCAACCTCAGGCATGGGAGCTGAGTGTAACATTGGTGCTAGAAGGATGGTCTCCCCAACTAAATTTCAGGGTCCCAATCTAAGAAGGATAGAAGATCACTATGAGGCCATGATTAGGAGCACCAAATGCATCCCGCCACTTGAATGGAGTGCAAGCAAATAACGTTTAGCTGGAGAAGGCCACACCCAAGCCAATCTAAGAAAATCCTCCTCTACTACTAGCACCAACGGTTTCATAAGAATAGTATAATAGTCTCATTCAATAAGTACAAGTCTTGTTTGCCGCCGTACAAGGGATGCAACAGACCTCTATACCTCAACCCATCCCAAAGACTCCATAGGAAGACAAGAGCAACTGGCCAACCGATCTCATCCGCACAGTCCAAAGGCAAGTGCCAATCGTCTCAGTCAACCAACCAACCCCATCCAGATCAAGAGGCATAGGCACTCGTTGACTCCACTATCCAGGAGGGATTCGGTGCTGGGCAACTTCTCTCCTCATCACCACCCTCCTTGAGAGGATGAGATGGAAAGGTTCTAGGAGATACGGCATCAGATTAACTCATTGCAAGTACCATAGCAGCAAGATGTGGAGCTCAGCTATAACACCGACCCTCCATTCACCTAGATGATAATGAGCGAGCCACTATCACCTCGATTCAAAATGCCTTAAATGAAACTATATGATGGAACCATTAATCTGATAGATCATTTGGAGAACTTTAAGTCTCTTATGCTCCTATATGAAGTAACTGATGCAACCCATCAACTCTAAAGAAGGTTGCTCGCCATTGGTATTCGAGCCTCCAATCGGATATAGTGAAATTCAAGCAACTCAATCAGATGTTCATTGCATACTTCATCAGTAGCAGCCAGCAATGTCGAAGTTTTGACTTCCTCATCAAAATCAAATAATGAGAGAATGAGTCTCTTTGGGACTTCATTAACCACTTCAATGTCGCAATCCTAGATGTGCGAAATTTGGATCAATCAGTAGCTATAACTGCAGTTAAGTTTAGACTCCTTCAAAATGACCTTCCCTTCTCACTCAATAAGAAGTACTTGAAAGATTTTGCAAAATATTAGAGCACACTGAGAGGTATGCTTATGCAGAGAAAGCCTGAGACCAACAACGAGATAACCCTGATAGTAGTTATCGGTGAGTGTAGCATCAGCACGTCGAGTAGAAGTCCTATCGATCCCAAACTCCACCTCGAGGAGATCAAGCTAGATCCCCTTTAAGGTGATGCCAATCTAGAACTCCTTCCATAGAGGTTTCACTACTTTATTCCATTAAATACCCCCGAGCTTAAATACTAATGGAGATAGAACATCAAGAGGAGCTTCCCAAGTCGAAGAAGATGGCTACACTGGCGTGACCAAAGGATTTAAGGAAGTATTGCAGCTATCATTGGGATCATGATCATGACACAGAGGAATGTTGGCAGCTCAAAGAAAAGATAGAAGCACTTATCCAGTGGGGGTGGCTCCAACGCTACATTGATATTCAACCAAACCAAGAAGAACCCAGGGGTGATCCTTCACATTGTGAAGACCCCTACAAAGATCGATCGGTAGTAGAGGAAATCCACACCATCTCTGGAGGGTGGTTTAGCCGCAACCCTCCTGGATCAAGCCAAGCTAAAGAAAAGGAGTCGAAGAAGAGAAAGGTCAGCGATGAAATCATCTTTTCCAAAGTCGACCTAGAAGGAATAAAATGTCCACATGATGATTCCATGGTCGTAACTTTAAATATTTTAAATTATGATATACACTATGTTTTTGTTGATAACGAAAGTTCGATAGATATCTTATTTTATGATGCTTTTGTATGAATGGGGTTGAATTTCAAATAGTTGACAAAAAAGAACTCTCTTTTGGTTGGATTCTCTGGTAATATAGTACACCCATAGAAGGAGCTATTTTCCTCCCCATGGTGGCAGGGCAAGCTCCAAAGCAGGCTACTACTACGGTGACTTTCTTGGTTGTGAAACTCTCATCCACATATAATGCTATACTAGGTCATCCCAGGTTGAACTCTCTCCGAGCAGTGGTGTCAACCTATCATCTAACGGTGAAATTCTCAACTCCTCATGGGATCGATGAGCTCTGAGGCAATCAATAGCTAGGAAGAGAATGCTGTATGGTGACTCTATGAGGAGAAGCACTTGTAGCATGCTGACCTATGGAAGAACTGGACATTCGAGATGAGCTAGCAGAATAGAGGGGTTATCCGATGGAAGACCTTATTCAGGTGCCAGTGGAAGACCTCATTCAGGTACCGATAGATGAAGCTAATCCAACCAGAGTTGTTAAGGTCGACTCCAACCTATGAGAAGAAGACCATCAGCACCTCACTTTGTTTCTTCGAGCTAATGTAGGCATATTTTCCTAATCGGCCTTTGACATGCCATGTATAGATCCTGAGGTTATTATTTACCGCCTAATAGTGGACTCGAAGCATCATCTGATCAGGTAAAAGAAGTAAAGCTTTTTTTTTGAATGATAGAAAGCCATACAAGAAGAAGTTGACAAACTCTTGAAGGTCGGGTTTGTTCAAGAGGTCTATTATCTGGAGTGGCTAGCCAATGTGGTATTGGTCAAGAAGGCAAATGGAAAATGGAGTGCATGCATCAACTATACCGACCTCAACAAGATGTGCCCCAAAGATAGCTATCCTTTACCTTATATTGATCAACTGTGAATGCAACCTCGGGCCATTGGCTACTCTTCTTTATGGATGCCTTCTCCAGCTATAATCAGATCTATATGGCTCTCAAGGATGAGAAGAAGACATCTTTTATTATTAATCAACTTCATTTTTGCTATAGGGTCATGCTGTTTGGCCTGAAAAATATAAGGACAACCTACCAACAGCTTGTCAACAAGATTTTTGAGGAACATATTAGAAAGAATATGGAGGTGTACGTGGATGATATGCTCGTTAAAAGTAAAGCCATGAATGTCATATCACCGACCTTAAAGAGATATTTGTGATGCTGCGGTGCTTTCAAATGAAGCTCAATCCTAGCAAATGTACCTTTGGAGTCACCTCCAGTGAGTTTCTCAGATTTATAATGTTGCAATGTGAAATTGAGGCCAATCTTAAAAAGATCCAAGCTTTTCAGGAAATGAAACCTTCGAGAACCATCAAAGAAGTGCAATGCCTAATGTGGAGGATTGCAGCCCTAAATCAGTTCCTCTCAAGGTTAGCCGAGAAAAGTCTCTCTTTTTTAAGGTTCTCAAGTAGATGAAGAACTTCCAATGGTCGAATTAGTGCCCCACATTCGAAAAGCTAAAAAGGTACCTTGGCTCGCCACAGCTTTTGAGCAAGTTGGAACCCAAAGAAGTTCTATATCTATATCTACTGGTCTCACCCTTAATAATCAGCTCAGTCCTTGTTTGATAGGAAGCTAAGGTATAAAAGCCCATGTATTATGTGATCTGGGTCCTCCACAATGCTAAGGTCAGGTATATGAGGCTAGAAAAGATGGTTTATGTACTCATAATATCCTCAAAGAAATTATGTCTATACTTTCAGGCACATGCTATCGGCGTTCTTATCGACCAACCGATCAAGATGACACTCCACTGGCCTAAGACTTCAGATTGGCTCACCAAGTGGACCATTGAGTTGGGGGAGTTTGACATAAAATATCTCTCTAGGCCATCTATCAAAGCTCAAGTATTGGCTAATTTGATTTTAGAATGCACCATTCCGGACAAAGGGCCAAATGATGAACCGAAAGCTATGACATCCAAGGAATGTTGGGTCCTTCATATTGGACAGGATCTGATACCGCTCGTTGCAGCAGAAAAAAAAAAGAGATAAAATGAAAGCATAATTAAATATATGGATCAGCCCAAGTGCTACCTCCATAGGGCATGCAAGCTTTACTATAAGAAAAAAATAAATATAAGAGAAGAACATCCACTCTCAACTCTCATACACAAATCTCTCTCAATAAGAAGTACTCACCCTCATAAAAGCTCTCACAGATTTTCTAAGAAGACCCTCTCACAGACCTGCCAGTGTCAAGATCCTCGATATTTCTGGATGCTTTCTGTGATCCAAACTGCTACATCATGCCTCACAGTCATTCACACGATAGTTGCTGTAGCTCTACCTGATGTTCGGCTCTGCCACCAACCCTCTGTCGGTGCTCTACCTATGTCTGCTCTATTGACTGCTCTCTCTCTGATCTCTATGGGCCGTCAGGCTTCTTTATAGACCCCAAAACCCACTCCTGATCGAAGCAACACTCCTATCGAACTCCATATATATTTGGATCATTCGTTCTTTACCGCACACCTTTCTGACTATTAGATCGTGCATCTGCATGCCTGATCATGCTCGATCAAGCCTCCAAGCTATCCAATCAAGCCTGTGAATCCTGCTCAACTGCTAGATCATGCATTGGCCTTCGTGCACCATTGTAGACCATGAGAAATGCAGCGGCAAAATGTGCTAGTCCATGGTGGATTGTGCAAAATGTGCTGGAAATGAGCATCGTGCCCCACACGTCTATTGGGCCAGCCTGCATGCAACCACACCACCTGTGCTGGGCCATGTGCTTGCGATCGGCCCATGCATGCCCGCACGCTGGGCCGTGCCCCCCTGCGTGTGCCTATGCTACAGGCCCTCGAGCCCCACCTCTCATGCTGTGGGTCTTCTCGTATGGGTTTCTCCATCTTGGACTCCCTTAGGTCAAATCTTAAGATATTGAATTTCAACAATCTCCATCTCGGCTCGATATTTGGCCTCCATCTGACTCTAAGAGCTTTTAAATCTTCTCACTCTCATATCTTGGGACAAGCGTCTACTACTCATGGATGGATAAATATGAGAGTCGAGCTAGACTGCTTGATCCCATCTCCATCATATACTCTAGCTGGAGATCTGCTCGAGGTAGCCTTCTGACGACGTCGCCTATCATCCTTCCGAATCTTCCATCTTGTGCCCGATCCATCTCCACCTAGAGCTCTATCTCGCACTGAGCTCTCACCAGTATCCTCTATTGTAGATGGCTCCTCCTTACACAAGAGAGCATTGATCAACCCGTCATGGTTGATCTCCTCCTTGATTGTGCCTATCTTCTCCATCTTCAATCTTGATCACCACCACCGCAACTTGAACTCTAGTAAATCTAGCTTTGATACCATTTGTTGGGGTCAACACCACCTTGGCACCACGATAACAAGGCTCTGATATCATTTGTTGGACAGGATCTAATACTGCTCATTATAGCAGAAAGAAAGAAGAGATAAAATGAGAACACAATCAAGTATGTGGATAGCTCAAGTGCTACCTCCATGGGACATGCAAGCTTTACTATGAGAAAAAAATAAGTACAAGAGAAAAATATCTATGCTCAACTCTCATACACAAATCTCTCTCAACAAGAAGCACTCATCCTCATAAAAGCTCTCACAAAATCTCCAAAGAGATCCTCTCATAAGTCTGCCAATGCTTGGATCTTCGATGCCTCTAGATGCTTTCTATGATTCAAACTACTATATCATGCCTCATAGCCACTCACACGGTTATTACTGTCGCTCTGCCTGACGCTCTACTCTACCACCGACCTTCTATCGATGCTCTGTCTGCATCTGCTCTGTCTGTTGCTCTCTCTCTGATCTTTACAAACCATCAAGCCACTTTATAAATCTCAAAACTCACTCCTGATTGAAGAAATACTTCCGATCAGACTCCACATACGTCTGGACCATCCTATCTTCACCGCACAGCTTTTTGGCCATCAGATCATGCATCTACATGCTTGATCACACCCGATGAAGCCTCCAAGCCGTATGATCAAGCTCGTGAATCCTTTTCAACTGTTAGATCGTGTATTGGCCTTCATACACTATGCTATGCTAGACTACAAGAAATGCAGTGACAAAATATGCTGGTCCATGATGGACCATGCGAAATGCACTGGAAATGGGCATCGTGCCCCACCCATCTGCCGCACCCCGCCTACATGCGTTGGGCCATGCCTAGCCAAGCTGCACCCATAGGCTTGGGCCCCTACTAGCCTGTAGGCCCTCGAGCCCCACCTCTCACGTTCGTGGGTCTTCTCACATGGGTTTCTCCATCTTAGGCTCCCGTAGGTCAAATTTCGAGACATCAAATTCCAACACTTCATGTGGATGGCTTCTTCAATACAGTGGGCTCGAGAGCCAGACTAATCCTGACCAACCTGAATGGAGTGGTCATCGAGTATGCCTTGCATTTCAAATTTCCAGCCTTGAACAATATGAAGCCAAGTACAAAGCTCTAGTCACTGGCCTTAAGATGGCAAAGAAAATAGGAGTTCAGCATCTAAGAGTCTATGGTGATTCCCAGCTCATCATCGGTTAGGTGCAAGGGGGTATGAAGTATGGGAGCCTAATATAATGAAATACTTGCAGAAAGTAAAGAACCTCACTTCTAACTTTGCCACCATGGATATTCAACAAATTTCAAGGTCAGAGAATACAAGGGCAAACCTTCTATCGAAGCTTACCTCTCTCGAAGCTATCGATCTAAAAAAATTCATACTTGGAGACTTTAGAGCACCCAAGCATTGAATAGGCTCTGGTGATGCAGTAGATCCTAAGCCGAGCTGGATAAATTCAATTATCTGGTATCTACAAGATGGGGTGCTACCAGCTAATCAAGAGAAAGCTAGGAGGATGACATCTTGCACCCCAATACTTGATGTACGATGAGAAGCTATACAAAAGGTTATTCTTGCTGCCATTATTTCGATGCCTCCATCTCTGGAAAGTAGATTATGCCCTCCAAGAGGTTCATGAAAGAATCCATGGCAATCATTTGGGGGGTAAGGCACTTGCTCATAAAGTGCTTTGGCAAGGTTATTCTGGCTAATAATGCAGAAGGACACAGCCAACTTAGTAAATAGGTTTGACCAGCGCTAGAAACATTCCAACATCCAACACCGACCATCAACCTCGTAGCCTCCATCACCACACCTTGGCCTTCTACCCAATAGAGAATTGACATCCTCCGATCTTTTCCTGTTGCAACTGTATAAAAGAAATTTTTACTCATTGCGATCAACTATTTCATAAAGTAGATGGAAGCAGAAGCATTGGCGACTATCGCTGAGGCTAAAGTCCATGACTTTATATGAAAATTTCTCACTTGTCAATTCAGCTTACCTCGGACCATCGTCACAAATAATGGGCACCAATTTGATCACCCAAAGTTCACAGAATTTTGCAGTAGCCTTAGGATTTCACATCACTTAGTTCAGTAGCTCATCCCTAGAGTAATGGCAAAGTTGAGGTGACCAACCGAACCCTATTACAAGGACTCAAAGTAAGGCTGAGCTGAACTAAAGGGTTATGGATTGAGAAACTTTATAATGTACTATAGATGTACCACACTACATAGAGTTTTCTCACTAGAGAAATATCCTTCAATCTTGCTTTCGGTATCAAAGCTGTGATATCCTTGGAGATTGGTCTGCCCTCCCTTTGAGTGAAAAAATTCAATGAAGAAAATAATTCTATTGGGCTACAGATGAATCAGAACCTGCTGGAGGAAAATCAGGAACAAGCTCGAATCCAAATGGCGAACTACCAACAAAAGATGGCCCAGTACTACAAGTCAAGGGTCAAAGATAAAGCATTTTGGATGAGAGACCTCATCCTTCAAAAATTCAAGATATCTCATTACTGAATAGAGGAAGCTTGCATCAAACTGGGAAGGCCCATATCATGTTGATGGAGTGGTGTGACCAAGAGCGTACAGACTTCGCTAGCTAGATGGAACTCCAATCCCTCAGTCTAATTAGAACTATAATAATCTATGTATTTACTATCCTTACTTATAATTCTCATTGAATTAGCAATAAAAGTCTTTATTTTACAGATTTGAATACTTTCTCCAAAATTCTTTGAGCAGTTCTCATCCACGGATGAGGAGCGCAGCTCATATCTCCCAATGGCTCTCCAAAACACACTCCTCATCCATGAACGAGTTGAGCGAAATGTGTCTCCTGAATTTTTCAATGTGTGCTTCTTATCCATGGATGAGCTGAATGGAATGCATCTCCCGAATTCTCCAACGTGCATTCCTTATCCACGGATGAGCTGAATGGAATGCATCTGTCGATTTTTCAAATGCATGCTCGTCTTCCATGAATGAGCTGAGCAGAATACATCTTCCAAATTCTTCAATGTGCATTCCTCGTCTATGAATAAGCTAAGTAGAATGCATCTCCTGATTTCTCAAACGTGTGCTCATCCGCACACTCATCATCCATAGACGAGGTGAGCGGAATGCATCTCTCGATTTCTCCAATATCCACTCCTCATCCATGGATGAGCTAGCAGAACATGTCTTTCAATTTCTCCAACACACACTCTTCATCCACAAATGAGCTGAGCAGAACATATCTTCTCTGAATTTTGCCAACCATTTCTGCTCATCCACAAATGAGCTGATTAGTGATCATAACCACGATCAATTTTTGAGCCTCGTCTGCAAAATAGCTTAGTTTGGCAGAACTAAAAGTGATTATTGTGACCTCAAGTTAACGCCACCTTATCCCTAGGAGGAAATCCCCTTACGATTGGAGATTGGATGAGATGATCTTCAACATTTGATCTTCAAGACTTGCAAACCCATAGTCAAGAAATGAAAAGCAAAAATAGGATATAAAAGATAAGGTGCAAAAAAGATAAACTCGTATTAAAAGAAAAGCTTTATGCAATTTTTAGGTCGACCTATACTAAAATACCTCGACTAAAGCCAAAGAGTACAAAAAGAGCTGACCAATGAGGTAGCTCAGACAGGCCTGAGACTAAATACAAAGAAGGGGAGAAGCTTTAAGCTCCATCAGGGGCATTCAAATCCCCGACGAGGTCATCAAGATCTGGAAGCACGATTACTATCGAGGGATGAACCAACATTGCATCCTCGATCGGTTGAACTTCATCGCATCCTAGACTGGCTCCAATGTGTGCCTCTCCCTCCCCGATGACCTCGATTGGCTCCTCCTTCTCACCATCCAACACCAGAGGCTTGAGGTTGAGGTCAAGAAACTAACTTTAGACCTTTGTCTTGAAGTTCGCCAGTCCCTGCAGATAGGACTCAAAGGTGAACTCCAATTTGATCATCCAAACCTCCTTCAAGGATAGGAATGTCTCAACTATAGCAGCCTTCTCAGCCTCTAGCCTTTTCTTCCATTTATTGGTCGTCACATTCAAATGGGTCTCGACGTCACCTCGGATCTTGGAGACCTCAGCTTCTAACTGCTTCACCTCAGCCTTTAGTGACTTAATCTCCTCCTCAACCTTCGAAAGTATGGCCTCATCCGCCCTTTTATTGGCTAGGGAGGCTCAGTCTTTAGCTTGGGCAGTCTTGTCCTCAGTCCATTTCGAGATCCGTCGAGCTTCTCGGATCACATCGATGAAGTGGTCTACATGACGGATGAGCTATATA
>NC_025995.2:84135593-84208093 GCF_000442705.2 Elaeis guineensis | reverse complement strand
AATGATGACCAATTTCTAAAAATTTCAGGAACAAAAAATATTTCCGAATTTTTACTACCTAGAAAATGCAACTGTTTCTTGAAGATGAATCCCTATAAGGCTTCAAAAATTGAAATTTACCCGGCTTGAAAAGAATTACTTGATCGTTCTATCCATATTCTAATTAATTGATTGTTCCATCTTTTTCTCTCGTGAGTCGGCCATCCGTCCTTGTCACAAGTCATTACAACTTTCTGAAGGATTCTCCTTCACATGTTCCATCGTAAGAATATTAATTTACAATCCATGGATTGCAGTTAAAAAAAAAAGGTTCTAAAATTTTCATTTATTCCTAAATTACCTTTTTTCTCTTCCCCGATTTCGCTCTTCTCATGCTCCACTCACTTGAACAAGAATCCCATGGGGCAGAGGAGAAAATATATGGCAGCTACCATTTCTGCTATATTTGCTCTAGTACCCATCTTAAAATAAAAGCTCAAAAATTAGAAATTTTTCATACTAACCTTACCACCAGTTTCATAATTTAAAAAAAATATCATATTCTTTTTTTTTCTTATTTTCAAAGCATGACTTTTATCGATACATACTACGTAGTCGTATAACATGCACTAAACAAAATAGTTATCTAGCAAATCAATATATTCATCTAGATAAATCAATATATAATTTTTAAAATATAATATTCATTAATATATAATATATGGTCAAGTGATACATATATAGTAAACTAGTTATATAATAACTCAATGCACACTTTCAAACAAATAGATATATACTTTCCAAAACATCATATTTAATAGTATATACTATATGGTCAAATGATACAATATCCTCATTATTTTTCTAATACATACTGTAAGTTTTTTTAATATATATTTAGTAATGATCTAATATATACTTTCTAATAAAAAGTATATTTCAAAAGATGTATATCAATTTATTTGAAGACATATATTAAATCATTACTAAGTATATGTCAAAGAAACATATGGTATATATCAAAAAGTCGACAAATATTTATCATCTGATCATGTAGTGTGTACTAGTGAAAATGATATTTTGAAAACTATATATCAATTTACTTAAAGGGATATATTGAGTTGTGTTGCGGCCAACTTTCTATCATCTGTCATTGGTGATGAGCATCTGCAAAACAGTGTCCTCACAGATCAGAATTGTGTCTGACGAAGATCCTCCGATGCTTAAGTCAGAGAAGAAATTGGTGAATAGTAGAATATAAAAAGTAACTGAGCTCTAGCTCAGAAGTATCTTTCGAGTGTTGTTTCTCTTACCGTCCTTTTATAGATGATTCTGATATAACCGTTGAGTATGTGATCTCATTTTTTATGATACTAAATTATCAGACCATAATTGTGGAGTTAGTGGATCATTAACTTCTACTAATTGTCATGACACGTAATCAATAATCATTCATAACGGTTACAGTATATTGAGTAGATTGACTGACTATATATCGATAATATTGATACATCAGTAGATGTAAATTGGTAGAAGATCCGAGCGACCATTGGTAAGTAACTCTGATATGCCGATGGTCTTAGATCGGAAGTTGATCAAATCGTTTGCTTGTTGATCGATAGTTGTCGACTGTAGGTTGGTCAACCGATTGTGAGTCGGTGCAATATATTCAGTCAGTCGATATAGAGTCGGAGTTGGCCATTGTAGAGTCAGAGTCGGAGATCAGTTGATTTGCCCCAACAGTTGCCCTCCCACTCACAAGTCCAAGGTGATCCGACGTGTATATCATCACGTGATCTATCATGTTGGACGAAGGGAGTCATCATGTGTCGAATCGAGATCCGACTTGACTGCTAGTCTCTTTGAAGTACGAGAGTCGGCTATTTTGTCATTTCAGTGGCTGCAAAACTATCATTAAACTGTCATGTTGATAGGACAATTGTATCGGATGTCCGTATTAGACATCATTTTAGGAAGATGATTCGATGTCGGATGACGTGATTCTGACAAATAGAATTTGACCTTAATTGAATTAGTACGTCAGGTTATTTGATAATCGATGGTAAGTCGAATATTCTTCGACTGACTGTAGTCGAGTCGGTATGATTTCAATCCGATCTTGATCGTATTGGCATAGCATTCTGCTTAGTTAAGACTAAGTCGGCATAATCGATTTTTACAGTGAAAAACTGAAATATGTTTGGTACCGAGGTATAGTCGGTATTGTGGCTTTTACAGTTAAAGCCAAAGTATAGTTGAAGTCGATTTTTACAGTGAAAAATCGAGGTGTGTTTTACACCGAGACACAGTCGATAGTTTGGCTTTTATAGGGAAAATCAAAATATATTCTGTACCGAGATAAAGTCGATTCTCTGGCTTTTATAGTAAAAGTCGAAATATAGTCGGTGCTGAGATAAAGTTGATCTTCTGACTTTTACAATGAAAGCCGAAATATATTCTGTATGTCAGTTTTTACAGTAAAAATCAAAATATTGATATCGATAGGAATTGACTGTCCATCACTTAATAGTTGGCCGAACTTAGTGATTCTGAAATTCAGTATTTTATTGACGGACGTGGACGATGCAGTATATTGAATTTATCGAGTAGTCATATTCGAAAGAAAGTCGAGTAAAATAAAACATCTCTCGAGCTTTTATTAGCTAATTGTTGTTGAAACAACGACAGCATCGTCATGAAAAGTTTGAATTCTCCAAACATCTTTCGAAAAAATTATTACATCATCAAATTGTCGCTTTTTGCCAACTTTTCTTCGAAAGTTGCCCTTTTAGTGTGGTCATCCAAAGATCATATTAATGGTTCCTGCAGTCAGTCGATTATTGATAACCTGCTCAGGTTGTGGCTGAGGTTGTCGATCAGCAAGAGGTTAAGTTGGTTGATCCTTTCAAAATTTTCTGAGGTAGTCTCGTCGGATCAGAATCTCTATCTCGTTCTTATGCTGGATGCATTGTTCGGTATCGTGATCGTGATCATGATGGAACCGACAGTATTTCTTTCGATCACGATTCTTCGATGGTGCTTTCATCGATGGAGGGTGCCGTAGATATTCTGCTCCTTCGATCTCTCTGAGAATCTGCGCATCGAGAGCAAAAATAGGAGTATAGGAGTCATACCTACTGTAGTTTGGCTTCAGACTCCATCATCGGGGTGAAGCTCGCTTATTAGAAGATGGCCGACTTGATTCGATCGGAGCTCCACCTTTCTTTTATTTCTTCTTCTAACTCTTGCCTTCCGTCTGGCATCAATCAGAAGCAGCCTCGTCTGCACGAATGTACTTGTACGTGCACTTGAGAAGTTCAGTATAGGTCTGAGGGAGAGTTTTATCCAAGGAGTATGCAAATCTAGATCCCCTTAGACCCCTTTTCATGGTCAATATAATCATGTCTTCATTGAGGTCCCTGATCTCAAGTGTGGTCGTGTTGAAACGGATCACAAAATCTCTCAATATTTCAGTCTCTCCTTGTTTGATTGAGAAGAGACTGTCAGATATGCATGGCGGCCTTCGGCTTGTGCTGAAGTGGGTCACGAAAGAATGTTTGAGCTGCTCGAAAGAATCAATGCTTCCCAACTGAAGCCCGAAGTATCAGGCTCGAGGAGTTTTTCAAAGAGTTGCTGAGAAGCCGATGCAAAGAGGGCATCAGTTGCCCCCTAGATTATCATGAGAGCTTTATAGCTCTCCAAGTAGTCGATAGGGTCGATGAAGCCATCATATGGCTCCACTTGCGGTATCTTGAACCGAGATGGGATCGGCTCATTCAAGATACGCTGAGAGAGAGGCTGGATAGTGTGGAAGTTGTAGTCACTAGTGGACTTCTGACCTTCCATCTGAAGTTGAGCAAGTCGGTGGTCGATCTCTCAGAACTTGCATTCGTAATCGTCTAATCGCTGTTGTTGAGAGACTCCAGGAGTAAAACCTCCTAATGAACTTGGAGGAGAAGCAGAAGATGTCCACGGCCATTTTCCCTTCCTAACACTGTGTAGATGAGATGGAGAAGGGGAACGCCATGAGTGATAGGTGGCACAGTGAGAGTGCCGAGAATGTGGTTGTCAGTCTCGATGGGAGTGTCAAAACAGTCGCTCCGAGGAGGAAGAAGGTGATCACTGTGGAGGACGGTGGCTATGCCTGAAAGGCACCGACTGTACCACCGGTTGCTCCGTCGACGGCTGCTATTGCTACTGAGTTTGCTGTTGTTGAAGACTTTTGACCGTCTTCGTCAGGACATTCATCTACTGCACAAGTGCAGCAATCTGAATGTCCATGGTGACCACAGGATGCGAGGAACTAGGCTCTACTATCAGAGGTGGAGGAGGAGCATCTTTTTGGTTGAAAGAGTGCCTCGCCGAACCGGTTAAATGTTGGGCTCTGATTTTCGGCATGATTAACTGTAGATCTCTCCCTACCTGGTGCACCAATCTGTTGCGGCCAACTCTCTGTCACCTGTCGTCGGTGATGAGCATCTGCAAAACAGCATCCTCACAGACCGGAGTTGTTTCCGATGGAGACCTTCTGATGCTTAAGTCAAAGAGGGAATTGGTGAATAGTAAAATATAGAAAGTAGCAAAGCTCTGGCTCAAAAGTGTCTCTCCGGTGTTGTTCTCCTTATCCTCTTTTTATAGATAATTCTGATGTAACCGTCGAGCATGTAGTCTCACTTTTTATAGTGCTAAATTATCGGACCATAATTATGGAGTTGGTGGGTCATTAACTCTCACTAATTACTGTGACACGTAGTCAATAATCGTTCATAACGGTTACAGTGTGTTGAGCAGATTGGCCGACTATATGTCGGTAATATTGATACATTGGTAGATGTAAGTTGGTAGAAGATCCGAGCGACTATCGGTAAGTAACTCTGATATGCCGATGGTCTTAAGTCGGAGGTTGATCAAGTCGTTTGCTTGTTGATCGATAGTTGCCGACCGTAGATCGGTCAAGCGATCGTGAGTCGATGCAATATGTTTAGTCGGCCGATATAGAGTCGGAGTCGGCTGTTGTAGAGTCGGAGGTCGGTTGATTTGTCCCAATAAGTTATAAAATGATTAATTTACTGAGTATATATAAATTGATTTTATGCTATGTAACGATGAACATCATATCCAAAAAATTATATATCGATTTATCTAAATTTATATATCGACTTACTAGATGACTAATTTACTTGGTATATGTTATTTGACTATATAATATGTATTTGTAAAAAGTATATTGTAAAGATAAAAAAAAAATATCATACATGATTTTTTTTTATTATTATTATTATAGAACTAACATCTCCATTAATAGAAAAATTCTCTGACTTTTGAGCTTTGATTTAAGATGGGTATCAGAGAAAATACGATAAAACAGAAGCCTGCTCCTTATTTTCTTCTCCAATGCCTGCTCATGTGATTTTTATTACAGTCACCTCGCTTGACATGAGCATTGAATTCCCTAGTATGTCTAAAATAGGGAATGTGTTGGATTAGCATAACGAATGTTGCATGACTGCCTATTTGTAGGTCAGCTTGCAAGCCTATCTATGGGCAGGAATTTATCATCCAACTAGCTAACCCAACCTGCAATTTACTCAATTTAAGCAAGTTTAGGTTCAACTTTAGATCCTGACCCAATTAACTAGTTTTGATCTATTTAATAGTTGGATTAGTTGATGATGGAAACCCCGTTTAAGACTCATTTAATTCATTTAACCTGATTTAACCGGGTAGTAGGTCGATCCGAGTTACTTGTTTAATAAAAAGATCAACTATTGTTTGTGGACCTTTAACCCATTTGACATATGGCCAAGTTTGGGTTAATAGATATTTGATTCAATTTGCTATCAGCCTCGCTCATACCCACCTCAAGTTGACCTGATTGGCACCCCTGGCCTCATATCCTAGCCCAACAAGACTTAACAAGTAGGACTATCGATTAGGGACTTATATCTGAAACCTAGTTTTGGTTTGCGATCCAACTTGATGGAAGTGTGACAACTTGTTTTGTTTTGAAATTCAGCTTGGTGGAAGTGTTAAACACCCACTTGAACCTACAGCGTTAAGCTTTTATATGCTAGGATTAACACATCTCATGTGCTGCACAGGCCACACATGAAGGAATAAAACAGCAAAGATACCATATAGCAAATCAAAATGATAATAAATTAGTTAAATAAATAATTATTTAAAAAAAATTCAATTCATGACCTTCAACAAGCATGGTGCTAGTACTATGTTAGCCAACAACTAATCCTGAAAGCTTAAATAATAAGGCGATGGGTTAGCAATATATATCAAGCTTAACAAAAGATTTTTCAAATTAGTACAGATCACAAATTCTAAAATAATGCTGTGAGTAATAGAATTCAAGATCCACGCTTAACCAAGTAAGAATAGCTTTTCTAATACATTTTACAACTTAGCAATATTTTCTAATCACCAGCCATGAGTGCAAGTGCTAGGTTGCAAATTGACCATATCTTGGTTATTGATAAGGGATGTTACATGTCTGCGATCGCTTGCTTAGTCTGTTCATGATCAACAAGTATTACTGTTGCTTTGATCGAACCATAAAAAAAGAATGGGGCTTAATTACATTGTATTTTTTTTTTTTTCTATTTCTTGGGTGCTTATAGAGCTAGAGAAGGAAAAGAATGTGAAGAGTTTACCAAAAAAAGAAGAGAGTGTGAAGATTTTTCATTAGCTGCCAGCTGAACCCGAAACTAGGATAGAAATAAGAGGATACTTGCTGTCTCATGACCTGGATGTATTTTAGGATAAACTAACAGGAAGAAAAAGGGTATGTTTGGATGCATTTGTTTATCCATTATTTTATATGTTGTTTTTTCTTCCCCAAATCTCTGAGCAGAACGGTGGTAGTGACAGCCACACATTTCATACAATAGAATAGATATAAAATTTAACGGAAAAAAAAAAAAGTATAAAAAATTATATATAAGAAAACTTGCATGGAAGCCTAACTGGTCCGAGCATCAAAGAAATATCGAAGCCCACAACCCTTCTGATTTGAGAACCGTGATAGCTGCTGCTCAAAAGTATCAAAGACAACATGATGGGTGGATCCCTAGCACAGAAAACATGAAGACAAACCTCCTCAATATTAAATTGACCAGCTAAAAAACATACGACTTTTCTTCCACCGGAACAACTCGCACAATTTGATTAATGCTGCTGAGCAAGATGAATCAACAACCAATTTAGGCCTAAAATTTATAATGTTATGATAAAATTCACAATGGGAATGACATCCTTCTTTTAATGAATCGGGTGGATCTCCCTCCCATCTTCTATCAAAAAAAAATTCACGATGGGATGTAGATTTTAATTCTATAGGATTATACATAAAATTCTATTAAGAAAAAATTTTTATAATTAATCCTATCCCACGTGTGGATGATAACAAAATCCTATTGGTGCTGTTAATGCTTTCATCTTGTTCTGTCTACTTTATCTCCAAAGTCGTCCCTTCTTCTTTACGGTGCCCAGTCCACTCTCATCTTCACTGAGATAACATGCAACCCACCTCACCCGGAAAAAAAACAAAAGGTTACCATTTTAACATTTGAATAAAACCTCGCTCTCACGGTGGGGATGCAATCCCTCTCCACCATGTCCACCTCCACCACCCTTGCTCCATCCTCTACTCTTCCTTCTTTGTATAGCGCAGCTATCTTCACCTCGAACACCAAAACCAATAGCCGACATCCTCTCTGAATCATTTCATCGAACAGCTTATCCATGTGCGAGAGCCTGCCCTCGGCATACAGATCTTTGACCATCACTTCCTCGTTCGCGAGGCTCCGCACGCCGGCAGACACCAAGGCGTCGTCAATGATCCTCTGTCTCCTCTAGGCTCTGCCCCTGGAGCTTCATCGGCCGGAACACGCGGTGCCACCGGGGGTAACTGAGCCCCCTTTCAAGAGGACCTTGGCAAGGAGTTGCTCGGCCGGCCGCATAGAAGGCGATGATCACAAAAAATAATAAAATTATACCATGAAATAAAGAGCAAAGCAAAGAACTCTTTTCATACCGACTCCAATCATTATTATCGTGACGACAAACCTTGTTATCAATGACAGTCCTCTCCAGCCATACTACTTCTTCTTCTTCTTCTTCTTCTTCTTCTTCTTCTTCTTTTTTTTACAATGAAAATTGTTGCGTATAAAATACCCACGGTCGAAGTTCTCAGCGGGATTGACCCTTGCAGGCTCCATCCACGACTTCAACCGCAAGGAGGACTCCGTCCGGACTCCTACGGGAGCCGGACTCCGCCACCAACTTCAACCACCCGGACTCCTACGGGAGCCGGACTCCGTCCACGACTTCAACCGCAAGGAGGACTCCGCCCGGACTCCTACGGGAGCCGGGCTCCGCCACCAACTTCAACCGCCCGGACTTCTACGGGAGCCGGGCTCCGTCCACGACTTCAACCGCAAGGAGGACTCCGTCCAGACTCCTACGGGAGCCGGGCTCCGTCACCAACTTCAACTGCTGGTAAACTCCGTCCGGACTCCTACGGGAGCCGGACTCGCACCTGACCTTAATTGCAGGAAGATTCCGCCCAGATTCCTACGGGAGCCGGGCTCCGTCCACGACTTCAACCGCAAGGAGGACTCCGCCCGGACTCCTACGGGAGTCGGGCTTCGTCACCAACTTCAACTGCTGGTAAACTCCGTCCGAACTCCTACGGGAGCCGGACTTCGCACCTAACTTAATTGCAGGAAGACTCCGCCGGACTCCTACGGGAGCCGGGCTCCGTCCACGACTTCAACCGCAAGGAGGACTTTGCCCGGACTCCTACGGGAGCCGGGCTCCGCCACCAACTTCAACCGCCCGGACTCCTACGGGAGTCGGGCTCCGTCCATGACTTCAACCGCAAGGAGGACTCCGCCCGGACTCCTACGGGAGCCGGGCTCCGTCACTAACTTCAACTGCTGGTAAACTCCGTCCGGACTCCTACGGGAGCCGGACTTCGCACCTGACTTTAATTGCAGGAAGACTCCGCCCGGATTCCTACGGGAGCCGGGCTCCGTCCACGACTTCAACCGCAAAGAGGACTCCGCCCGGACTCCTACTGGAGCCGGGCTCCGTCACCAACTTCAACTACTGGTAAACTCCGTCCGGACTCCTACGGGAGCCGGACTTCGCACCTGACATTAATTGCAGGAAGACTCCGCCCGGATTCCTACGGGAGCCGGGCTCCGTCCACGACATCAACCGCAAGGAGGACTCCGCCCGGACTCCTACGGAAGCCGGGCTCCGTCACCAACTTCAACTGCTGGTAAGCTCCGTCCGGACTCCTATGGGAGCCGGACTTCGCACGTGGCTTTAATTGCAGGAAGACTCCGCCCAGACTCCTACGAGAGCCGGACTCCGTCCGCGACTTCAACCGCAAGGAGGACCCCGCCCGGACTCCTACGGGAGCCGGGCTCCGTCACCAACTTCAACTGCTGGTAAACTCCGTCCGGACTCCTACGGGAGCCGGACTTCGCACATGACTTTAATTGCAGGAAGACTCCGCCCAGATTCCTACGGGAGCCGGGCTCCGTCCACGACTTCAACCGCAAGGAGGACTCCGCCCGGACTCCTACGGGAGCCGGGCTCCGTCACCAACTTCAACTGCTGACACTCCAGCCGGACTTCAGCCGGCAACCTTCGCCCCCTGGTGCGCCGCAGTAACAGCTGCGATTCTGCTCCATTCCCTGCGACAGATTCCACGCGGCTCCATCACTCCACAACCCTGCTCCACCTCCTGCGACGGATTCCACGCGGCTCCATCACTCCTTGGCAGGCCGTAATAATGGCCACGATCCTGCTCCACTTCCTGCGACGGATACCGCGCGATTCTTCTATCCTCTGGCAAGTCGCGACAACGGACGCCGCTCCGCTTCTCGTGGCAGACTCCACGTGGCACGCCCCGGTAATAGCGACGGGTCCACCCCACTACTCTCCGCAACAAACTTTTCCTGACTATGGGCGGCCCATTGCCAGACGGTTACAGGCGTCACCATCAGTTTGTTGCCCCCTTCGTCTATAAAAGGGGAACCCCAGATACGTTATTCTATAAGCTCTTGTTTTTACCTAGAAACTCTGCTAAAATTTTCATTCGAGTGCTCCATTCTTGTTGAGGCAGAGAACTGACTTGAGCGTCGGAGGGTCTTGTCGGAGCAACCCCACCTCCGGTTTAGACTTCTTTTGCAGATCCCGGCGGCGACCGCGACTCCCTCGACTCCAGCTTCTCCGGTACAAGCGGATTTTTACACCAACAGGATTGGTGCTAGAGGAAGGGCTGAACCTTCTCAGTATCCTTGTTCTTAAAGGAGCGCTCAACGGGACCGCCCCCGGGCATTTCTTCCGGCGTCCCCTCCTCCTTTCTCCACTCGGTCCTTGCTCGATGCCTCCCCGCAAGGCGTCCACGCGATGATCCACGGCCTCCACGGCCAGATCTCAGGCTCCGCCTCACCTCCTGTTTCCCAACCCCCTCCTCCTCCTCCGGCGACGGCGGTCGGCGCGGAGCAGTTTGATCTGCTAGCGCGGTAGGTCAGAGGCCTCACTGAAGCTGTGCAGGCTATGCAGCAGCAGCAGCAGCCGCAGGCATCAGTGCGCCTGGAAAGGGTGTCGTCAGAACACCAGAATCCGGCGGCGGGGCGGGCCACTTGGGCCAGCCATCCCGTCTTTCCTGGGAAAAGAACCCGAGGGTGGAGAGCCCTCAATCAGATCACGACTCCACCCCTGGAAGATCCCTGCCCCCATTCTGCCAGAGGACCCTCGAGACTCGAAGTCGAGAGGATTTCCTAGACCGGAGACTCCAAGAGATGAACCGGTGGATTGAAGAACTCCGCCATGCTCCCCCCGCTTATGGTGAAGATATTTGCACTGACCCTCCCTTTTCTCAAATGATCATGCAGGAACCGATCCCGCCAAACTTCAAGCTCCCCCAGTTCGAAAGCTACGACGGGACCTCGGACCCGGTTGATCATCTGGAAGCCTTCCAAACGATGATGCTACTTCACGACACTCCCGACGCCATTCTGTGTCGAGCCTTCCCATCCACCTTGAAGGGAGCGGCGAGAAACTGGTACTCGGCTCTGAAGCCGGGTACCATCTTTTCCTTCGATCAGATGAGCCACCAATTCGTGGTCCATTTTGTCAGCAGCCGGCGCCCCCGGAAGGGTTCGGAGTCCCTCATCAATATCAAGCAGAGGAAAGGAGAGTCCATCCGAGCCTACATCAACCGTTTCAACGTCGCGGCGCTGGAGGTCCGGAACTTAGACCAATCAGTCGCAATGGCCGCTCTGAAGGGCGGCCTTCAGAAGAATGACCTTTTGTTCTCCCTAGAGAAGTACCCCAGGGATTTTGCTGATTTGTTGGCTCGGGCTGAAGGGTACGCCCGAGCGGAAGAAGCTTTCAAAATGAAGGATGAGGAGGCCGCGAGAGAGCGGCAGGCGGGAGACTCGAGTAAGCCCGCAGTCGAAAAAAGGCCGAGAGAAGCTCGACCGCGTTCTCGATCCCCTCCTGGGCACAAGCGTGCCCATACTCCGCCCCGGGTACACAGGCAGAGGAGTCCGAAATGTGGGGTTCGGCAGGGCTCTCCACCAGGGAGGTTCCGCAACTACGCCCCCCTCAATGCCTCGAAGACCCAGGTACTGATGGAGGTCAGGGAGCAGCTCCCTAGGCCAGAGAGGATGCGCACACACCCCGGGAAGCGCAACCCCAACAAGTTCTGTCTCTACCACCGCGACCACGGCCACGACACGGAGGAATGCATCCAGCTCCGAGATGAGATCGAGGAGCTCATCCGGCGAGGTCGACTCGACAGGTTCATCCGATGCCGGCCCGAGGGTAGAGAAGATCGGCCAAGGGCCCTGCCGCAACCTGAGCCGCCAAGGAGGGAGGAGCAGCCCAGAGATCGGCCTCCAATCGGGACTATCGACTCCATCGCCGGAGGGCCTCAAGGAGGAACAGACCTCCCACAACCATGGAACCCGGGAAACCTGTAAATGTATCGCTTACAATTTCACCTTGAATCTAAATTCTTTCGACTTGGCATGCTCCCCCCATTTGGCATGGATTTGTCACGACTGGGTATAACCTCTTCAAACAATTAAAGCAAAGTTATGTTAGGAATGAGAGGAGAACCTCATCCTAACATAACTAAAATGAAAGTCCGATTATCTTGAGATCGGATTGGGGGAGAGGCCTTGCAGCGCCCTAATGTGCCCCCACAACCATGTCAGGAACAGGAGGAGAACCTCGTCCTAACATGAGCAAAGTCAAAGGCCCGATTCTTTTAGATCGGATGGGGGGAGAGGCCTTACAACGCCCCAATGTGCCCCCACAGCCATGTCAGGAACAGGAGGAGAACCTCGTCCTGACATGAGCAAAGTCAAAGGCCCGATTCTTTTAGATCGGATGGGGGGAGAGGCCTTACAACACCCCGATGTGCCCCCACAGCAATGTCAGGAACAGGAGGAGGACCTCGTCCTGACATGAGCAAAGTCAAAGGCCCGATTCTTTTAGACCGGATGGGGGGAAAGGCCTTCCAACGCCCTAATGTGCCCCCACAGCCATGTCAGGAGGAGGAGAACCTCGTCCTGACATGAGCAAAGTCGAAGGCCCGATTCTTTTAGACCGGATGGGGAGAGAGGCCTTACGACGCTCTAACGTGCCCCCACAGCCATGTCAGGAACAGGAGGAGAACCTCGTCCTGACACGAGCAAAGTCGAAGGTCTGGTTCTTTTAGACCGGATGGGAGGAGAGACCCTTGCAATGGCCCTTATGTGCCCCCCGGCCCCGTTGGGAACAGAAGGAGAACCTCGCCCTGACGGTGATGAAGCCCGACCGCCCGACAAGATCGAATAAAGGGGAAAGGCCCCTCAGCGGCACCTTCACACTCCTACGCAACCCCGCAAAAAGCGAGGGGGGCCTCACTCTGAAAAGAGGAGAGAAATTAAAGAGGAAGAGCTACGAGCAACGTCGGAAATAGATGAAGGACAAACCACACCAAAGACCTAAGGAACCTCGTTTCAACAAAGACGGAAAGTTTCTACCAAACACCCCCGGCCTGTAGGAAGGCTCTCGACACCGATCAAGAAGACAGCAACGTCTCCAAAGTAATGCGGAGTTCGGACCACCAAGCTCGAGCCTGCGGTCGTGAACGACGAGGAGAGCAAACCAGCGCATCGACGACTGGACACCCCCCAACGACGTCAACGTCGGACAAGTCGAACAACAAGAGAAGTTCGGCGGACGATAATTTAATACAATATGCGGGCGAGGTAACACAAAATTTCATTTTCATTCCATTTGCGAAATATACACCACAAAGCCCAGAAGGCCAAAGGAACAAAAGCAAAACGACAAAAGCGGGACAAAACAACAAAAGAAAAAATGTATACATGAAAAGACAGAAGGACAAAAAGAGCCCTAGGGAAGCTCTGCTCCTTCCGACCTAGAATTATCTGCTCCACCCCTCATCCAGGATTGCCTTAGATTCTCAATTTCTTCTTCTAGCTCTCTCCTTTTCAGCAGCGCGTCCTGGAACGCCCGACGAAGTCGCTGGCTCTCGATCTCCGTCTCTCGACGCTCTTTCTCAGACCTCAGATTCTGCCTCCGCGTCCGTGACGGCCTGCTGCTCGTATGCCAGCTGGATCTTCAATTGCTGCAGCTCAACCATCCTTTCCCCAATGGCGACAGAAAGCCCTTCGACGGTTCCTCTTAGGGACTGGAGTTCGTTGGAATCCCGGGCAGAAGTCAGCTGAGCCCTATCAGCCAGCTGCCTCTGAAGACGGGCGACTTCATCGGTCGCCGCCCTGAGTCTCCCTTTATATTCCTCTACCTGCCTGCGCCAACCGGCCCAATGCACGTCGTAGCTCACCTCGACGTCCTGAAGCTGCTGCTGAAGGTCGGAGACTTTCTTCGACCACTCTCGATCGCCGTCGACCCGAACCAAGAGCCGGGACGAACTTCCTCCCAGCTGACCGATCTTCTCCATCACAGCCGACAGTTCCACCCTGAGAGCGCTAATCTTGGCAGCTTGAGCCCAAATTCGATCGCTGGCGCTCTTCTTGCATTCCTCAAGCTCCTTCGCGAAGTCCGTCTTCCTCCGGCTATACTCCATGATCCCCTTCACGTGGAGATTCCGAAAGTGGGTGACCTCCGCGGTGGCTTCAAAATGACCCTCTCTCAATCTGCGAAGCTCGCCTTCCATCTTCCTTGACTTTTTCGTCAAGTGAAGGACTTCCTTCTTCAGTCGCTGGATCATCGACTTCAGTGGAATCCCAGGGGCAGGGGAAGTGCTTCTACAGGATACTATCATCGGAAGGCAAAAGCGTCAAGACACGACTCATCACAAAAGAAAAGCAGAGAGAAGAAAGGGAGAAGGGAGAAGCCACCCACGACAAGAAATTCAACTTTATTGATTGGATGATTCTTGAAGACAAAAAGAAAAAGAAAAATTACGGTAAAATAAAAATACAAGGTCGGAGGTCTCAGACCTCAGGGGCAGGGGTTGGAGAACTTGGCGTCCCTGGAAGAGGGGCTGCGGCGCAATGGCAGCGGGAGAGGGACCGGCCTCGTCTTCAGACTCCTCACCCAGAAAGCTGAGGTCGAGCTCCGAAAATTTCCTGGCCACCTTCTCCTAGTAGAGCTCGAACCCCTTGATGAACGCCTCCTGGCCGAATTGGATATTCAGGTCCCTCATCTCCGCGGAGGTCTTGAATTCCTCTACCGCAAGGACCCTGGCCTCCGAGACCAGGACTGAAATCTGCTCAGCCAAGTTGGCGACCTCGGTCTCCGCCTTTCTCACCGTCTCCTCCAAGGTCTACTTCTCCTCCTCCCGGGCTTGTTTCTCTCTTTCCAGGGCCTCTTGGAGGGCGACTACTTCGGCTACCTTTTTTTTAAGGCGACCGACCTCGGTCCGACAGTGCTCCTCCACCTGGACGGCGTCCCTCCTCGCCCGATTCATCGCCTCGATATTGGCAAGGAGCTGGTGCCCAATCTGCAAGGGCGACAAGGGGATCAGAACAAGGGTCGAATAGCCGGTTAAATGAAGATTTGTTTACCTCGAGGAAGGACCCTAGGGAGTCCTAGACCCGCTGCTCAGGATCGACGCGGTCGATCCTCTCGACGACTTCAGGCAGGATGCAGCCGTCGATCAACCGCCTGATCAAGTCCCTGTCATTGAAGGGATTCTCCGGCTCCTCTTCAGAATAGAGGGACTCGTCAGCGGTGGCTCGGCGGCTACTCACCCTGCGGGCCACCGACTTCCTTCTCTTCCCCCTCTCGACTACGGGCGCCTCCATGGGACGGACCCCCAAAACGGGAGCCCCAATCGGTGGACTCCTCGAAGAAGCCCGGGGGGCCATAGGTTCGGCGTCCGAAGGAATGTCGATCGCTGGAGCCGCCTGGACGGGTGCGGCCAAGCTCGACTCCTCCGCCCTGGCCCTCTTTGCCGATCTGGAGGCCGCGGCACCCTTTCTTTTGTGGGCCTTGAGGCCCCTGGCAAGCATCCGTGCTGCTTCGGCGTCCATTCTTTAAAAAAAAAAAAAAGAAAGGAAAGAAAAGAGAAAGAAAAAGGACAGAAGAAAAAGAAGAGAAAGAAAAAGATGAAGTACTCGCAGGATCCTGGGGGCTCAGGCCAATGTTGAACAAAAATTGCTCCTTCAGAAGGTTGGGAAGGGAAGGAGCGGAATAGGCGAGAAGCTTCCGGACAGCCTGGAGGTCATCCTCCCCCAGGCTGGGGGCCCGACGGACAGAATCCCTCAGAGAGCCCCAAGGGGGCAGGCCCAGCCTCAGAGTCAGGCAGTGGACGAAGAGGTATTTCTCCTTCCAGTTGTGGATTGAAGAGGGGGCACCTTTCAGCAACCCCTTCTTGTCGAACTGAGGGGAGAAATACCACCAGTCCTTCACCGAAGGATGACGCTTGAAGATATAGAAGTGCCTAAACAGAGAGAGAGATGGTTGGACCTCGACTACATGGCAAAGGGAGAGAAACCCTATCAAAAACCTAAAAGAATTCGGAGCAACGGAAGCCAAAGAGATGTCTAAGAAACGGAAGAGGGCGACAACAAAGGACGGAAGCGGAAGCCGGAGTCCGGCACGGAATGCCTCCTGATACAGGCAAAAACGACCAGGTGGGGGGGTGCTAGCCCGGTCGGAGGGGCCAGGCAGCTCCAGGTCGTACTCCGGAGGAACTCCATACTGAACCCTTATCAGAAGGAGTTCATCCGGAGTCAGGGAGCATGGAATGGCGCCCGACGCAAAAACCGGGCGAAGTCCAGCCCCAGATGCGGGTTCATCTACAGAGCGAGGGACCTGAGGGGTTGAGGCGGAAGAACTCCCAGAACCGCTGGGAGCGGAAGAGCCGGAAGACATTTCGAATAACTCCGAATGAAGACTCTAAAGATCCCAAAGAAGACAGACAAGACAAAGGACGGGAGGCCAGAGGAGACTAACTCAAAGGAATACAACAGAAAAAAAAATGGCAAAGAAAAGGCCCCTAAGTGGCGGGAAGAAAGATGAAGGTTCTGAGACTAACCTAGATCGCTCAGAGGGATGCAGAGGGGCGAGGACAGGGACGACTCGAAGGGCGCCTATGGTCCGAGAAGACGCCAACAGAAACAGGGCTCTCGAAGGAAGGACAGATATTGGTAGAACTCTGGAGCAGAATAGGGCCCCTAAAGGTGGAAGGATGGGTTTAAATAGACCCTGGGATCCGGCACCATAATGATCGCGAATCCCCCCAGGCCGGCCCGCGCTCGACACGTGTCCCACTCGCCGCGACAGGTGGCTAAAAGCGGCCGATGGTTGGCAGGGCCATTATTGCATCGTACCTGGGCCAGTGTACCAGCGAAAATTTCGAAGGGTCCCTTCGTATCGCCCCGATTCGAAAAGACTCCAGCACGCGCACATTTAATGCCAAAATATCTGGGAGCGATCGTGCGCAGGATTCGAGGGACAACTTCGGCTATGCCAATCTCTCTGTACTTTCTTCATTCGAAATTCAAACTCGAAAGTAGGGAGACAGGTGTTGGGTATAAAATACCCACAGCCGAAGTTCTCAGCGGGATTGACCCTTGCAGGCTCTGTCCACGACTTCAACCGCAAGGAGGACTCCGCTCGGACTCCTACGGGAGCTAGGCTCCGCCACCAACTTCAACCGCCCGGACTCCTACGGGAGCCGAACTCCATCCACGACTTCAACCGCAAGGAGGACTCTGCCCGGACTCCTATGGGAGCCGGGCTCCGCCACCAACTTCAACCGCCCGGACTCCTACGGGAGCCGGGCTCCGTCCACGACTTCAACCGCAAAGAGGACTCCGTCCGGACTCCTACGAGAGCCGGGCTCCGTCACCAACTTCAACTGCTGGTAAACTCCGTCCGAACTCCTACGGGAGCCGGACTTCGCACCTGACTTTAATTACAGGAAGACTCCGTCCGGATTCCTACGGGAGCCAGGCTCCGTCCACGACTTCAACCGCAAGGAGGACTCCGCCAGGACTCCTACGGGAGCCGGGCTCCGTCACCAACTTCAACTGCTGGTAAACTCCGTCCGGACTCCTACGGGAGCCGGACTTCGCACCTGACTTTAATTGCAGGAAGACTCCGTCCGGACTCCTACGGGAGCCGGGCTCCATCCACGACTTCAACCGCAAGGAGGACTCCGCCCGGACTCCTACGGGAGCCGGGCTCCGCCACCAACTTCAACCGCCCGGACTCCTACGGGAGCCGGGCTCCGTCCACGACTTCAACCGCAAGGAGGACTCCGCCCGGACTCCTACGGGAGCCGGGCTCCGTCACCAACTTCAACTACTGGTAAACTCCGTCCGGACTCCTACGGGAGCCGGACTTCGCACCTGACTTTAATTGCAGGAAGACTCCGTCCGGATTCCTACGGAAGCCGGGCTCCGTCCACGACTTCAACCACAAGGAGGATTCCGTTCGGACTCCTACGGGAGCCGGGCTCCATCATCAACTTCAACTGCTGGTAAACTCCGTCCGGACTCCTACGGGAGCCGGACTTCGCACCTGATTTTAATTGCAGGAAGACTCCGCCCGAATTTCTACGGGAGTCGAGCTCCGTCCACGACTTCAACCGCAAGGAGGACTCCGCCCGGACTCCTACGGGAGCCGGGCTCCGTCACCAACTTCAACTGCTGGTAAGCTCCGTCCGGACTCCTACGGGAGCCGGACTTCGCACATGGCTTTAATTGCAGGAAGACTCCGCCCGGACTCCTACGGGAGCCGGGCTCCGTCCGCGATTTCAACCGCAAGGAGGACTCCGCCCGGACTCCTACGGGAGCCGGGCTCCGTCACCAACTTCAACTGCTGGTAAACTCCATCCGGACTCCTACGGGAGCCGGACTTCGCACATGACTTTAATTGCAGGAAGACTCCGCCCAGATTCCTACGGGAGCCGGGCTCCGTCCACGACAAGGAGGACTCCGCCCAGACTCCTACGAGAGCCGGGCTCCGTCACCAACTTCAACTGCTGACACTCCAGCCGGACTTCAGCCGGCAGACCTTCGCCCCCTGGCGCGCCGCAGTAACAACCGCGATTCTGCTCCATTCCCTGCGGCAGATTCCACGCGGCTCCATCACTCCATGATCCTGCTCCACCTCCTGCGACGGATTCCACGCGGCTCCATCACTCCTTGGCAGACCGTAATAATGGCCACAGTCCTGCTCCACTTCCTGCGACGGACACCACGCGATTCTTCTATCCTCTGACAAGTCGCGACAACGGACACCGCTCCGCTTCTCGTGGCAGACTCCATGTGGCACGCCCCGGTAATAGCCACGGGTCCACCCCACTACTCTCCGTAACAAACTTTTCCTGACTATGAGCGGCCCACTGCCAGACGGTTACAGGTGTCACCATCAGTTTGTTGCCCCCTTCGCCTATAAAAGGGGAACCCCAGATATGTTATTCTATAAGCTCTTGTTTTTACCTAGAAACTCTGCTAAAATTTTTGTTCGAGCGCTCCATTCTTGTTGAGGCAGAAAACTGACTTGAGCGTCGGAGGATCTTGCCGGAGCAACCCCACCTCCGATTTAAACTTCTTTTGCAGGTCCCGACGGCGACCGCGACTCCCTCGACTCCAACTTCTCTGACGCAAGCAGATTTTTGCACCAACAGAAATTTTAATTAACGAGTCTTCTTGTATGTTAGCACAAACCAAAACCTTGAGAAGTTCCCAGATTTCCTAATCCTGCTGAATAATGTGTATGTTCTCTGATTTGTGGTGGAAAAGCTGCCCATGCAATTGTGCTGAAAGACATGACGACCATGCCCATACTTCGCTATCGTGGATACACAAGATCTAGTTTGTGATTGGTTTGAAACACACTCCATTGCAACAATGAACGATAATGAGGCAGATATTCAAAGCCAAGATGATAACTGAATCTCCATAGACTATCATAGATATCTCAAATCTTAACAAAACAGTATTACTAGAAAAAAAAGTCATATCAATCAGAAATCGCCGCAGATACTTATAGCCAAGCCACATATGGTAATAATAAGCATATATCAGAGACAGATATCACCCTCATGACTACCTATCAATTTAGCAAACTCCATTAATCTTCTTACGCTCAACAAACCGCCTCCAGCGCATAGTGATCTCCTGTTGTGTCTCCAAAATAGTCTTCTTAAGAACAGTCCCTTCGGCATTCTTTGCGGCTGTTACATGGGCAATGGTGGTGGACCGGCTTGGAAGAGCGTCGACCTCTGCCAGAACCTTGTTGATGTCCGAAATAAGGCGTTCAGCAAGGCTCCTGCTGAAGTCCTCCCTGATCACGACACGGAGGACGGCCACATGCTCCGCGTTAGCTGGCATAGTGTATGCAGGGATTATCCATCCAAACTTCCTCATGCTCTCTGCTATCTCAAAGACTGTGTGCTTGCTGCTGTCCTTAAGCGAGAATGCAACAAGAGGAACACCAACTTCCTTGGAAACAATATCAAACCTTCCCATCTTCTCGAGGCCTTCCCTTAGCACCCTTGCATTTTCCATGCAATTTTCCATGATATCCTTGTAGCCCTAACATATAACATGCTACAGATTTAGTGGCCTATGTAAGAAAAAATATGGAAGAAACTTTTTATAATGAGGAAAGTATAATATAAGAACTGTCATGAGCCGACACAGCCCACAAACTGCCTTGTTCTAAGCCAAAAGTAAGTAGGTGATATGAGTTGCAGCAAATCAATGTTCCAATCTATTTACCCATGCACTGATTGTTCATCATGGCAGAAGGGAGACAACACGTTGATAAAGTAGAAACAGTAAGTAATTTTCCAAAAGTTTAGAACAATTCAATAACTACGCAGCAGCACAGCAGAGTATCTTAATCTTCCATAGTCTGCTGCAGGAGATAAGACAATTCAATTTGATTTAGGATCAAGTTTGCTTTGGTTTGCCGATTAATTGAAGTTGGAACTCCAGATTGAAATTAAATTTCCTGTTTGGCTTATTTGTTCCTCAAAGATGTATCAAGTTCCTTGACCAAAAGACGCCTCCATCAAGAACTATCACATTCTTGAGGAACTTCAGATCTAGCCTTCCAGTTCTAGGGGAGGCACCACAATCTCCAAATAAACCTTCACCAAGAGTTTCATACCAATTACGAGGATCAACTTCGGTGCAGGGCCAAATGTAGTGAACTGTCTGGAACATTGATGGATTTTATTTTATTTTTTAAACCTTGATGGGGTAAGGTTCATTGGCTGACGGCTTAATAAATTAGTTAGAAAACCTTGCTTATTAGGGAACTTGTATGACTATTTCTACTAAACATATACAGATTGAAACAGAATCCAGACCAGACAATTTACCATTGAAACAGAATTTGTATCCACAATTATCACATGGTTAGAGATATAGCAAAAGTTCTCATGTTACCTCAAAGCCCAAGCGTATGAACTGGTAGTACTGTGCAATTATCTGACTTGAACCTGCAACAATGAAACAGATTATTTGAAGTATTTTGTTGGAAGCTAATATGACATAATGCAACATTGCATGCACATTCAAATAAGTAAAAATCACACATACACATGATAATATTCACCTTTAGAAAAATTGAGGGTAAAAGTAGGTTGATCCGCCCCAAGATAGTTTATATGGAAAATGAGCTCTTCAGGCAAATCTTCTTTGCTCCTCCAAACAACCCAACCAATTCCAGCATAAACAAGACCAAATTTGTGGCCACTGACATTTATGCTCTTTACCAGTGGTAGCCGAAAATCCCACTCCAGCTCTGGATAGAGGAAAGGAGCTATGAATCCACCACTTGCAGCATCAACATGGATAGGTGTATCCCACCTGCAGGGCATGATAAATATGATACCATCTCTCACTAACATTAGTCCTATGAATAAATCATCACTAGATGTGAACAACAGGCATGGTTTTGATCTGAAGTCCAGAAAATTAACCCATAAATGGGTAAAAAAATATGCTGTAACTTTCACTTCAATTACAGAAACTTATCATCAAAAGCCAGCATCTGGAGCAATCTCAAGATTCTTAACCAATCTAGAAATGGATATGGCTGAAATGTCACCGGTATCACTGTCTTGAGAGGATCAATCAATTCAAACTGCATCCTTGGTTCACCTACTTGAGCCGTCAACAACCATTGGCTACTAGAAATGTTGACTGGTCATTCAATTGACAAGCAGATATATAAATCACTGTTTTAAAATGCATCCTGTAAGACTATGCATGCATCCAGAATAAGCAAATGAAGGTCCAGTGACAACACCACGCTGGGTTGCTGCATAGTGGGTTGTTTGGCACCCAACTAGGCCCAAGTGGCAAGCATATGCATCCTGGTCCTATGCTGGTCCTCAACCTCTCTCCCCTCCCCAACCCCCACCCCCCTCCTTTCCATCCCTCCCTCCCTCAGCTTTGTTTGCTGGAAATTTGATTATATGCATAAAAAGGGTAATATATCTTTAGTCAGCAAATCACGCTATAATCTATCAAACAAGAGCAAGAAGTATATACCCTATTTTTCATATTTTTCTTGTCCAATATATACTTTGATTTCTTTTATTACTTATTTGATCTATTTTATAAACCTTATTTATGTTTGCATTGCCAACCAACTGTACAAACATTCTTCATATGAACTATGTACTCACCTTTTTCATACAATGACCACTCGGCAAAACTTTGACATGAACCGATCACCTGGTTTCGCTCAATCACTTAACAACCTTTAGGTTATGTAACACTGATCATCCAAACGGTGGCCAATGAATATATAGATAGGCAAGTATACCCAGTTCATAGCATATTATTACATTATTACACAATAATTATGGTCTCCTGACAATGGACCGGTACTCTGGTATACAAGCAAAACCACTTACCCTGTTTCTTTGTTCTTCTGTGTAAGCAGCTCATTCAGTAGTTTCACATCTTCAAACTCTCCAGTAAGAGTTGAACCCAAAATGGCAGCAACACAGATGGTATTCTCATCCACCATCTCCACAGCCTTCACGGGATCCATGATATAAAACCCCTCCCTTAACTTCACTTCCTTCAATTCTACTTCAAAATACCTTGCAAATTTCTCCCAGCAAACCTAAATAAGCATATATGAGAACATAAGATTATGAAAATTTTCAGCACCATGTTACGGTAACTTCTGGTGAGCTGAGGTGGTTAGCACCTGAACATTCGCACCAGTAACTATGTTTGGTTTGTCATAAGGCTTTCCCTCTGCCTTTCTTTTGTTTTGCCACTTCCTCTTAAATGCCAGTCCGGCCAGCATTATTGCTTCTGAGGATCCCACAGTTCCAACCCCTACTGCTGTTTCATCATCCCCAATTGGGGCATGAAAAAGATGGGCTATCATATTTACACAGCGGTTCTGCAGAAGAAACAAACAGATGGTAAAGGAAAGCAATCAAATAATGAAGGAGTGCACCATGGTGGTTTCCAATTCCCAAAATCATCTCAAATAAATAATTGCACGGAATGCAACCTTCTAAGATGAACCATATAAGATGGATTACATCTAACAATGTAATATACAAGGATAATTAGCACTTCAAATTTGCCAAATTTGGGATGATACCTTAAAATGCATATAGCAGTTTGGTCCAGAACAACCAATCTAACAATAATTCATGTCTGTGGAAAGAATCTATGATGGAAAAAAAAGGATCGATCAAAAGAAAAAAGTTTGACTCAATAGCTAGCCTATAATTCATACTCTTCACACAAGATGTAATACAAATATCCTTTCTGCAAAGTTTCTCTTTCTACAAAAATCTTCTAAAAATCAAATTGTTTCTATCTTCGATTAAAGAGCAACCACAGACTGCATGGAATCTAAAATACGATGCATGGCAAGATTTTGAAAATCAGATACATGTATTTTTCATGAAATGGATTTAGATAACATCTAATCATAGAAGTTGATCATGCTTATGCAAATTCTTTGAAATTTTGCAGTAAATTTAGGAAAAAAATAACATGTACTCTAATATTTAATGTCATATTCAATTCATCATATACCTGTTTATCACATGCCCAAGTTACAGTAAACTATACACATAAATAACATGAAGAAGATAAGAAATTTATCCTGGCGATCCCCTGCTGAGCCATACCTCCATGTTCAGGATATAAACAACTAGCTTAAGCATTTAAAGTCACTAGCAAAATTTCATTGCAATATCCATTGCACATTCAAAACATTTTTTAAGAAAGAATAAGAACAAAATGTCTGGACCGCATATTTAATTTTAAGATCTCGCAGCAATTGTTCCTCACAGAGATATCATCAACGGTGTGCATCACTGCTTTTTCATTAAAAACAGTAATTTGAAAAATGTCTTTGACGACCGTTTATGCTTTTATATATACTCTTACAATCATTGTCCTATAAGAAATTATAAGTGATGAGCAGTTAATTTGAATAAGTAAGCCAAACCTTAGAAAAAGGAAGCTTTTTGCAATTTTAGATAGCCGTCTGTGGGTGTATTTTAGATATATCTCCTGCAACAGAGGTATATTCAGATGCTAACCCTGTCATATTCAAAGTTCCTGTCTAGAATTTCAAAAATTTTAATTGGCGTATGGCATGGCGATTGACCAAATATGCTACACAACAGGGGTTTATTCATTTCCAGGTATCATACATGCGATCCATGTGACATCCTATACAGGGGTGGCAAACGTGATGTGAACCCTTTGATTGAAAAAAAGAGAAGAGGCAGGGAAGGGTAGTTTGAGGAGTCATGATGATGCATATCCCAGAACCCCAAACTTTGGATACCTATAGGTATATGTTAGGATTTGACGCCTCGAGATTCAGCCCACATTGAGCCCACAGCGAGGTTCGCGGTGAAAAACGGAGTCCAACGAGACCAAGATCACCTGAATCGGAGCTCGGATGGAAAAGATACGAGCTTTCGAAGTCGGTACGAAAATCGAGGCGGCGGAGGACCGCCGGCGACCGGCGGCGGACGGCAGCGGCGCGGCCGCAGGCGCGGCGCGCGGACGCGAGACCCAGGCCCGCGCGGGGGGGGCCTGCGGCCCAGGCCCACGCGCACGGGCCGGCCCAGGCCAGCGGCCTGCTGGCCCTTGCCCGGTCCACCGTGGACCGGATGGTCCACGGCACGGCCTGTGGACTGCGTGGGCGTTTCCCACGCATTTCTCGCGGTCCACGGCACTATTCCGTGGACCGGAGCGCGATCCAACGGCCCAGAGGGCTCCCGGTCTTGATCCGACGGTCCAGGGAGTTTTTTGGCTTTATTTAGGACTCCTAATCCCTCTCTAATCAAGTTTTAAACCAGGTTTAAGCCTTTAAAAAGGCCTGTGACGAAACAGAGAGGGAGTGGTTCGGTTTCTTGCCGCTGTACGAACCAGAAGAGAGAGAGAGAGGCTAGGGCGCTGAGAGAGAAGGAGCAGGAGGCTCTTGGACAGCGGTCGCCAGGCTCTTCAGGGGTTCAGGGGGGTCTCCAAGAGAGAGAGAGCTTTTGTGAGGGAAACTTCAGATGAGAGAGAATTGGGTGTACAAGGGTTGAGGGTGAGGTCTCCTCTTGTAAAATTTTTTTTCATAGTGAAGTTTGCATGCCCCGTGGAGGCGAGCCATTTTGTGGCTGATCCACGTATTTTGATTGTTTTTCTTTTATTTTGTTTCTTCTTTCTTCCTGCTGCATTGCGTGGTACTGAAAAGGTCTTGGGAGGTGGTGTCCTGCCAGACATCCACCCAACAAGTGGTATCAGAGCAAGCGGTACAATGACGCAGATTGCAGTGGTGGTGAGCAAGACTGAAGATGGAGAAAACAGAACAATCAAGATGGAGATCAACAAGTTCGATGGTAAGAGCAATTTCTCTTGTGGCAGGCAAGGGTAAAAGACGTTCTCATCCAACAGGGGTTGATCGATGCTCTCTTGTGCGATGAGAAGCCGACCACCATAGAGGTACGAGATTGGAAACGGCTACAGATGCAGGCGGTGAGTACCATCCGCATGTACCTGGCGGATGAGGTGGTGATCCATGTGCTAAGCGAGACTTCCCGACGGTGCTGTGGTCGAAGCTCGAGGAGTTGTATATGGCGAAGTCTCTCACCAACACTCTTTTCCTCTGGAGGCAGTTTTACCAACTGCGGATGACTGAGGGACAGAGCGTGCAGGAGCATTTGAGCCACTTCCAGAAGATCCTCACCGACCTTCTCAGCGTTGGCGAGAACGTTAAGGAGAAGACCAGGGCACTGGTTTTACTGGCGTCGCTTCCTTCTTCATACGAGTCCTTGGTGACTACTCTTCTAGTGGGGAAGAGCACTGTCAAGATGGACGAGGTCACCGCGGCAATACTCCAGAACGAGGTTCTCAGAAGGGAGAACCCAGCTTCGAGCTCAGGTGTCGATAGCTCAGCTTTGGTGGCTTCTGGAGGTGCAGGAGGCGGTAGACGGAGCGACAGGAGATCGCAACGAGGGCGGTCTAAGTCCAGGAGGGACTTGAGCAAAATCAGGTGTTACCGGTGTGAGGAGTTGGGGCATCTAGCCAGAGATTGCCCTCAACTGAAAAATCGGACGGTGGCTGCTGTAGCGACGGCCGGCAGCGATTCAGATGGAGATGTCCTGGAGATATCTGACGAGGTATCTACTTCTTCCCAGCAGTGGATATTAGATTCTGCATGCCCCTATCATGTGTGTTGCAGAGAGGAGCAGTTTGACTCCCTGGAGAACAGTGAGAGCACTGTATATCTGCCGGATGGATCGAGCTGTGCGATCAGAGGCATTGGGACGGTCAGCTGGAGGACACATGATGGTGCAGTGAAGAGATTGGGGGAGGTCCGATACATACCCGATTTCAGGCGGAATCTTATCTCACTTAGCAGACTGGATTCGAGAGGCTACAGGACGGTAGCTGGTGGAGGAATCCTGAGGGTGCTACGCGGCGATAGGATTGTGCTGGAAGGGAAGAAGGGGAGCAGAGGACATTATTACCTGACAGGGAGCCTAGTGCGAGGTGGAGCATCGGGAGCCAGGTGGAGCCCAGAGCGAGGTGGAGCTCCAGGAGGCAGATCGGGGACGAGACAGGAGACTCAGGAGGACGAGAGGCGACGTCACAAGGTAAGATTCCTATTGCCGCAGGATGATGCCCCGAGCAGGTCTCAGGTCAGGAGGAGCACAGCATACGACGGAGATGGGATAGAGCAACCTGGCTCGACTCCCATGTTTGCTCATCCATGATCAGCAGGCGATTGCCCCAGGGCATGGGGGCGAGGAGATTCAGAAGCTCTCGAATTTTGGAAGAGGCCGAATATCGAGTCGAGGTGGAGATTGTTAGGATTTGACGCCTCGAGATTCAGCCCACAGTGAGGTTCGCGACGAAAAACGGAGTCCAACGAGATCAAGATCACCTGAATCGGAGCTCGGATGGAAAAGATACGAGCTTTCGAAATCGGCACGAAAATCGAGACGGCGGAGGACCGCCGGCGACCGGCGGCGGACGGCAGCGGCGCGGCGGCGCGCGGACGTGCGACCTAGGCCCGCGCGGGATGCGCGACCCAGGCCCGCACGGGGGGGCCTGCGGCCCAGTGGGGCGTGCGGCCCAGGCAGGCGCGCGGCCCAGGCGCGCGCAGGCCCGCGCGCAGGCGCGGGCCGGCCCAGGCCAGCGGCCTGCTGGCCCTTGCCCCGGTCCACCGTGGACCGGGTGGTCCACGGCACGGCCTGTGGACCGCGTGGGCGTTTCCCACGCGTTTCTCACGGTCCACGGCACTATTCCATGGACCGGAGAATGATCCAACGGCCCAGAGGGCTCCCGGTCTTGATCCGACGGTCCAGGGGGTTTTTTGGCTTTATTTAGGACTCCTAATCCCTCTCTAATCAAGTTTTAAACCAGGTTTAAGCCTTTAAAAAGGCCTGTGACGAAACAGAGAGGGAGTGGTTCGGTTTCTCGCCGCCGTACGAACCAGAGGAGAGAGAGAGGCTAGGGCGCTGAGAGAGAAGGAGCAGGAGGCTCCTGGACAGCGGTCGCCAGGCTCTTCAGGGGTTCAGGGGGGTCTCCAAGAGAGAGAGAGCTTTTGTGAGGGGAACTTCAGATGAGAGAGAATTGGGTGTACAAGGGTTGAGGGTGAGGTCTCCTCTTGTAAAATTTTCTTTTCATAGTGAAGTTTGCATGCCCCGTGGAAGCGAGCCATTTTGTGACTGATCCACGTATTTTGATTGTTTTTCTTTTGTTTTGTTTCTTCTTTCTTCCTGCTGCATCGCGTGGTACTAAAAAGATCTTGGGAGGTGGTATCCTGGCCAGACATCCACCCAACAGTATACTACATCCCTATACAGGGTATCCTATTTATATCATAATTAGGATTTCAAAACCCTCTAATGGAGCATATTCGAGTAGTAAGATTGCAAAATCGACGATCAAGTAATGGAAGAAGCTATTGAAAACAAAAAATTGGAGAGCCCTTGGTAAAGATAACTTATGTGGACATTATGGACAAGTAGAAGACGACTTGGAAAGGAGAGACATCAAAGGGGATAAATCCAAACCAAAAAAGTTAGATACTGTTTCTAATGAGTCTATAGGATCTGCCATCAATTTCCATAAGCAAATAATAAAACAATACATCCATTATAATAAACTGAATAAAGTGGGCAAAATGGACCCAAACAATTACCAGCTTAATTCACGACCCCACAAAAAAAAAAAAAAGAAAAAAAAGACAAAGGAAGCTAAAATCCAAAAGCTGTCATGAGCTAACCTACAACTGACATCTACGAAACAAGCCAACCGCTATTGCTGGAAAAACCTCTAAGAATTACGGTCGAGAAGAATTATTCAGAGGTTATAATTTGATGATGCGAATTGTTGGTTACCTGGAGCTCAGTGGTGACAGGGTACTCATCCATGTCGACATAATTCTTGTTGATGGCCGCCATTATGAGCTTATCGCACTCCGGTTCCATCCACGTCGTGACGAACGATGCCAGGTTCAGCCTCGGGTTCCCGTCCAGCATCAGCTCGTCGCTGATGATCTGGTGTGCCGCCTCCTTCGGTATTGAATTCTCCGGCATCTTAAACCTATTCCATAAATGATTTATGTTAAGAAAAAGGATCAAAAAAAAAAAAACAAATTGAGGAAATATCAATGAGATCTGGACTAATAATATTGCTGATATTACGTTAATTAGCAAATCAGAAAGAAGACGTGCACATCTGACACGAGCACTAGATACAGCAACAAATTTGCAGCCATAAATTGTGATCTTTAAGGAAAAAAGAAAAAAATTAAGAACAGGATTAAAGAGGATGGAATCACCGAGGAAGGGGAGCACGAACGTAACGAGAGGCGAAGGTATAGTGGACTGAAGCTTCCGGCTCGTGTCCTGCCGTGGAGAGAACCATGGCTATAGATCAGAGTTGTTTCCTTTTTCCCTTTTTTTTCTTTCCCTCGGTTCTTAGATTTCTTCTCTCATTTATAGGCAGGTAGGAGGGTTATATAACTTTTTCTTATGTTATTTTTAGTGTTTTTGCTGTTGTCAGGAAGAAGGGAATAGAGATGGTGACCTTAAGGTATTTTTCTTCCACTCATCGTTTTTGTCTCAGAGGATGAGGAAAAAAATATTAAACGAGAAAAGGAATACTATGAGAAGGAAAGAGCCCTTAGAAGGGAGGTGCGGACGTCGTGGAGGAGTGCAGCGATTCGCTGGTACGCTGTTTCGCCGTCGCCACCGCCATTCTTCTAGTTTTCTACTGGGGTAAGAGATGCTGATACGAAATAACGGTGATGGAAGAAGAAGAGCTTTCTGTCTCGTTTGCGGGTCTCTTTCTGGTCCCTCACTCTCTCACTCCATGGGAGGGCTTTCTTCAGCGTAACAAGCGGCGGGGCGCGGGGTATGCGTACCGCGGGACAGGAAGTTGCTTTTACGCGTTCTGAAAGCGAGATGTTTAGCGACGTGTGGGGAAGGTAATGCGCCGGGTAGCGTCGGCAAGGGAGTGCTGTTATGTTCACTCGCGGTGAGGGGACGTTCTCGGTGGTACAATGCATTTCATGCTTTTCACCCGCGGTGAGGGGACGTTGTGGGTGGTAAGCATAACATGCGATTGATGTGTTTTCTGTTTTTAATGCACATATGCAATCAATGTTCCATGAGGCGAGGACGATTTGGGGATTGCTGCGGCGGAGTGACGTGGCAGGGGGCAGTCAAACGGAAAGAAATGTGGAGACCGGACCGGTAAAAAAGAAAAAGATGTCGGGGAGATGCAAAAGACAATACGGAATTGCCCCTTTTTTTTTTTTTTTTTTAAATCTTCCTTTCCAATGAAAATGGGAGGCAAATCTATGGTGGTGAGAATTGTCATCCGATTCAAATTGTATCATTTCGCACATATCTCAAAGCAGTCCAAATTTATCCATTCGTCCATTTGTGTAGATCCGGAAGCAATTATCGTGCAATCCAATGGTGCATCCGAGCGAAAGAAGTTGAATCATTCTTGCCCATGAAAGACACGACCCTGCGTCAAAGAGAACTGATGGTGAGTGTAACAGTTTGTGAATCTCGAGAGTGGTGGAAAAAATCAAGCACCGCACATGTCATGATAGATAATTCACGAGGAAGATCAAACACAATGTTGAAATTAGTGGCCAGTCTTATCCCATGCTAAGGCTTTTTATCTTAGACTTTGATGGCCATGTCTACTTCGTAGATTCATCGTCATTGTAGGTAGTTTTCTTATCCAAATGTCGCTGAAACGTAGCTAAGGTCTCTTTGGTACATTTTTTTTCTCTATTTTTATTTTTTAAATAAAAATAAAAAATTTAATAAAAAATATGTTTAATTATCCTACTTCTATTTCTCTTTTTCTAACAACTTCTATTATTAAAAAAATAAAAATAAAAAATATTTAATATTAGTTTTTTTGGTTAACTAATATTAATTTTTTAAGAACTATGCTTTTATCCTACTTCCAATCGCCCATCTTCCATCTAACCTCACCTTCAGCCCTCTCACCTTTGTCCATCCAACGCCAAACTTGTTAGAAAATATGCCTCAAGATTCAGTCCAGATTGAGCCCACAGTGAGGTTCAGGATGACGAACGGAGTCCAACGAGCTTAAAAATAACTCAAACGAAGTTCAAATGGAGAAGATACGTGCGAAAGAAGGTTCAAAGCAGCAGCACAGTGCACGAGGCGGCGGCGGCCGATAGTGGCGCGGCCGGGCCCGGTGGAGACACGTGCGTGCAGGTGCACACGGCCCATCATGTGAGCGCTCAGGCCCAGCATCCTTGCATGGTCCACCGTGGACCGCGGGGCGCTAGGCAGTCCATGGGATCGTGTGGACCGAACACGGTCCACGCACGGTTCAGGTTATTTTTTGCGCAATCCGAAGGCCCAGATCATAGCTGGTCATGATCGGATAACTGAGGTTGATTTCGGATTTGATCAAGTGATCTGTGGCCCTGATGTGTGCGATCGGACGGCTCTGGTGCGAGCCGATCACGATCGGACGGCCACGGATGATTCTAGGCTTGATTGGGACTCTCCTAGTATAACAGTGTTTTGAAGTTTCTGGAGTCTATAAAACTCCGATTGATGAGCTGTTAGTTCTATTGGAGAGCTGGTGACGTTTTAAAGGTATAGAAAGGCTTCAAAAGAGATTTCAAAGAGCTTTTGTAAAAGTTTTGAGATTTTTTTTGAAAGAATCTTGTACAAGAGTTGAGTGGTGAGTTCCTCTTGTATTGGTTTTATTTTATTCTCTCATAATGAAGCTTGCACGCATCGTGGAGGTAGGCTTGAGGCCGATCCACGTATTTATATGGTGTTTCTTGTTTTGTTTCTTTTTTCTTCCTACTGTACCATGTGGTACCAAATCCTAGTGCAACAATTGGTATCAGAGCAAGATGGTGCCAGAGCGTAGGTTGCAGCGGTAGTGAACAAGATAGAAAATAGAGAAGACAAGCACAATTAAGATGGAGATCAACAGATTTAATGAAAAGAGCAATTTTTCTTTATGGCAGGCGAGGGTGAAAGACATGCTCATTCAGCAAGGGTTGATCGATGCTCTCTTGTGCGAGGAGAAGCCGACCACCATGGAGGTGTAGGATTGGAGACGACTTCAGATGCAGACGGTGAGTACGATCCGCTTGTAACTAGCGGATAAGATGGTGATCTATATGCTTGGTGAGATTTCTCCAACGATACTGTGGTCGAAGCTCGAGGAGTTGTATATAGCGAAGTTCTCACCAACACCCTCTTCCTTTGGAGGCAGTTCTACCAGCTGCGGATGACTAAGGGACAGAGCGTGCAGGAGCATCTCAACCACTTCCAAAAGATCCTCACCGATCTCCTCAGTATTGGAGAGAAAGTTAAGGAGAAGACCAGGGCACTGGTCTTGCTAGTGTCGCTTTCCCCTTCGTATGAGTCTTTGGTGACTGCTCTTCTAGTAGGAAAGAGCACCATCAAGATGGATGAGGTCACTACAGTAGTTCTCCAGAACGAGATTCTCAGAAGGAAGAGTCTAGTTTCGAGCTCAGACGGTAGCTCAACTTTGGTGATTTCTGAAGGAGCAGAAGGCGGCAGACAGGGCAATAAGAGATCTCAGCGAGGTCGGTTCAAGTCTAGGATGAGAGATCTGAGCAAGATCAAATATTATCGGTGTGAAGAGTTGGGACATCTAGCCAGAGATTGCTTTCAACTTAGGGATCGAACAAGGGCTACTGCAGCGACAGCCAGTAGCGACTTAGAGGGTGACGTCTTAGAGATATCTGACGAGATATTTATTTCTTCCTAATAGTGGATTTTAAATTCTGCATACACCTATCATGTATGCTACAAAGAGGAGCAGTTTGACTCCCTAGAAAGCAGCGAGGGCACTGTTTATCTACCGGATGGATCGAGCTGTGCGATCAGAGGCATCGAAACGATCAGCTGGAGGATATATAATGGTGCAGTGAGGAGATTGGGAGAGATCCGATACATATCCGATTCCAGACGGAATCTTATCTCACTAAGCAGACTGGATTCAACAGGCTATAGGACGATAGCCGGTGGAGGAATCCTGAAGGTGTTGCACGATGATAGGATTATTCTGGAGGGAAAGAAGAGGACGAGAGGACATTACTACCTGATGGAGAGTCCAGTGTGAGGTGGAGCTTCAGGAGCCAAGAGAAGCCCAGAGCAAGGTAGAGCTCTAGGTGGAGGTGAATCGGGCACTAGATGAGAGACTCAAGAGGATGAGAGGCGATGTCACAGGATGAGATTTCTATTACCACAAGATGATAACCCGAGCAGGTCTTTGGTCAGAGTAAACACAGCCCATGATGGAGGTGGGATCGAGTGGTCTGGCTCGACTTCCACGTTTGTCCATTCATAAGACAGTAGGCATGCCCCAGGACATGGGGGTGAGACGGATCATAGACTCTTAGAGATAGGTGGAGGTTGAATATTGAGTCGAGATAGAGATTGTTAGAAAATACATCTCAAGATTCAGTCCATATTAAGCCCACAACGAGGTCCAGAACGACGAATGGAGTCCAACAAGCTCAAGAACAGTCCAAACGAAGTCCAAACGGAGAAGATACACACGAAAAAAGATTTGAAGCGGCGGCACAGTCCACGAGGCGGCGACGGTCGACGATGGTGCAGTCGGGCCCGACGGAGATGCGGGCACAGGCACGCATGGCCCAGCGCAGGCACATGGGCCAACCCAAAGTGCGGGGGTGCCCAGGCCCAGCATCCCGCACGGTCCACCGTGGACCGCGAGGCGCTGGACAGTCCATGGGAACACGTGGACCGAACACTCGGTCCATGAGCGGTTCAGACTTTTTTTGCACAATCCGATGGCCCAGATCGCAACCAATCACGATCGGATGACTAAGGTTGATTCTGTGTTTGTTCAAGTGATCTATGGCCCTGATGTGCACGATCGGACGGCTCTAGTGTGAGCCAATCACGATCGGACGATCACGGATGATTCTAGGCTTGATTGGAACTTTATTTCTTAGTATAACAGTATTTTGAAATTTTTGGAGTCTATAAAATTTTGATTGACGAGCCATCAGTTGCATTGGAGAGCTAGTGACGTCCTAGAAGTACAGAAAGACTTCAACAGAGATTTCAAAGAGCTTTTGTAAGGATTTTAGGATTTTTTCTTGAGAAACTCTTGTATAAAGATTGAGTGATGAGTTTCTCTTATATTGATTTTATTTTATTCTCTCATAATGAAACTTGCATGCCTCGTGGAGGTAGGTTTAAGGCCTATCCACGTATTTATATTGTGTTTCTTGTTTTTTTTTTCTTCTTGTTGCACCATGTGGTATCAGATTCTGACGCAACAATTTCAACACCAAATTATCTCTCATCTCCAACAACATTGTCGACTCCATCCCATTTTTTTTTCCTCTACCACTCTCTCAACTGTCTCTTTATCTAATATTGAACTCTTCTTTATCCTGAATTAATATTGGCCCCATCTCTCTACCTCTCCTTCATCGTTGGCTACATCGTAGCTCTCATTGTTAAAAAAAATAGAGAAAACAAACTGGATATATCTTTTGTAATAAAAAATTTGAAAAAATGGTGATAAAATATTTATTTTCAGATTTTTTTAAAAAAATGATAATAATGCTAAATGCAATCACACTCTTCTTGTACATGTTCTTTAAATTAAAGTATATTACTTTCTGATTAAACACATGAGTGTTTAAATATATGCTCCCAATCAACATGTTTGACAACTTATATTGCTATCAGATGTGGAAGAATAGATTACTTTGTTTGGGAAAAAAGGTTAAAAAAAATTCTATGCGATTATAATCTTCCATATGGTTGGTCAGACGTGTCTTCTCTTATAGTAGGATTGTAGGAAATTTAGTCCGAATATGAAATAAATATACCTTCAGCCATTATTGTTCAAACCCAATTGAATCAATGATCAAGATAGTTGCAAAAATATCGGGAGGCAAATCTTGTATTATCTGCCTTATTTTTATTTTTTAAAAGAGTGCTTTTAGTCTATATCAGAGGATCTTGAAAGCCTACACTTGATAGAGAGTCACATATTTCTAAGAACTCATTTAGATGTTTATAAGGATCTTCATTGGTATTCTCATAGAAAGATGGGAGCATCTGGATTGTAGTTGACTTGATCTCATATTGACTCGTTGGGATTTCAAATAAGTGGATATAAGTCGATGGGTTATAGATGGAAGGAATAAAATATTCTTTCATCTGCATAAGTAGTTCTTTAGGATTTTCAGCCATTTAGTTATCGGGTTTAATGTGTATTAGCCATTTAATTTCAAAATTAGTCAAAAAAAAGTGATCTCCTACCGTGCATGTACCAGTGCAATCCTAATGTGTGGTTTAGATTTTTTTTTATTCTTTTATATTTTTATTATTTTTTTCAATCACAAGCAAGTTAGCAAATAATTAAACCTAAGACACCTATGGGTTACTTAGACCCAACAGTTCGATGTAATATGAATCAGCCTAGATGCGAGTTAAGTCTAATCTCAGTTCTTTCAACTAGCCAAGTAAGAGGTGGGGTCGTGGGAGGCTCTCCGTGCTTTCACAACGGACCTAATTAAATAACCACGAGTCTATTTAGGCTTAGCTTTTTTAACCTCTTGCTTTTGACACCAATTTCAAGGATGAGTTCAAACTTGTACTTAACTTCACCACAAAATTTAAACTGAACTCAATTGATCCTAGGAGTCAATGTCTACTTAGTTTTAATTAGATTTAGGTTAATGCAGGATGCTGGTTGGTTGTTTTTGAACTAAGAAAGGATAATAAAATTTTCATCTTATCTTGTTAATGGATATTGCCCTTAAGTCGATTTAAAATGAAAGTATACAACCAAGTTCAAATAAGAGGTTTTATACAACTAAACTAGATGAATAAAACTAATCAAACTTGAAAGCTTACATTGTCTCCAGCGATCACCAAAAGTAAATCTAAGATGATGAATGCTCTAAACTGTTAAGTTTCTATTCTTGTCATGCAATTTTTATTAAGTTTATGTGGGTGACTTTTAAGTGAATTTGAAAAAAGAAAGCAACTGCTAAAAAGAAACTAGAGTTAGGATTGATCTCACCAAACAAGATTGGCAACTTTTTCTTCTCATTTTTTTCTCTCTTTTTTTTCTATAAAAAAATAAGAAAAAGTTAGTAAGTTGTATACAAAAAAAATTAAAGAAATTAGAAAAATAATTTAGCATTTGTGCCTTCCCTGGCAATGCCACCAAAAACTTAATAGATCGTAATGTTGTCATTAAAATACTGTATTTATCAGTTTAAATATCTGACTTCTTAAAAAAATTAAAAATATATAGAGAGTAGCGAGTCGGATCGAATCCATAGACAAGACAGTACTTTGATTTGATAACTTTGATTTTTATAAAAAAAAAATTTAGAAACAGAATTGTAAACAGAAAATAAAAATTAAATGGTGCAGAAAGATAAACTCGATACTAAGATCTATTATTTAGATCTTAGCTTCTACTTGTAATAAAAATTAATTTTAAAAATTTAAATTTTATATTAATTAAAACCTAAATCTTATTGCAAAACTTAAAAGTACATAAAGAAAAGTTTGGTACTAAGATCTACTAACTAAATCTTAGCTTCTACTTGTAATAAAAATAAAAGATATCAATTTAAAAAGAATGAAACTAATTTTTGTATTAATTAAAATTTGAATTCAAGTATATAAAATTAAAAAAAAAAAGAATAAATAACAAAGAGAAAGCAAACTAGAACTAGTAAATAAAGGGATCTGCGTAGCCTCGTCAGAAAGAAAATTGGTGGGCTCCTCTTCCTTCGTACTCTTCAGCGCATGCTTGCATCTCCTTCTTCTTTCTCTTTGGATCTGATCTTGAAGATGATGGTGTAGAAGATGGTGTAGGAAGTAAGAACTCTCTTCTTAGCTCCTCTTTCTTAGAGACCTTCTCAACACCCTAAGCACTTATGTTGCCCTCCTCTCTCTTGTGCCATCCAACTCTTAAGATGATCTGAAGATGGGACATGGAGAGCTTTAAAAAGGGCTAGGGTTTGGTGCAAAGTTGGTATTTTTCCTTCAATTCCGTTCTATATATAATTCTCTTGAATTGGTAGAAACCTTTCTTCTTTGTCTTGCCCCCTAGTCTCTTATTTTGCTCCTTATGCTGAATCTTTTTGGACTCCTATTTGCTGTCATTTATTCTCTTCTAGGTTATCTCCTTGCTACCTAAAAAATAGTTTTCGGATCAAGTTTTTGAGCCAAGAAAAAACTAGGGGGAATCTGGGTGTATTGGATATTTTCAATTTTGTCCAGCACTATTACCAATTTTAATTTAATGTAGCTGCCTCATTGGAAATCCAAATTGAATTCTATAAAGTACATTCTTTTTTTACTCTTCTCAGAATTCTATAGGATCTGATCTTGCTAAATTTGGAGTCCTATAGCCTTTCAGGGATCCTGATGCCAAAGGTATTAGAATCAAGAGAATCCAACCAAAGAAGAGATTAACTACCTTTTTCTTACTTTTTGCACCTCCTAGCTCCTTTTCTAGCTGATGGCATCAACAAGAGGAAGGTGTGGGATCAGGGTTTCAGGTGGTGGTTGGCCGGCTAGGGTTCCTAAGTCCTGAGGTTTCGAATGTCTCTCGCGATTTGAGCATACCTGCCAAATAAGGAAGAAATGTAAATTATTTTGTTAAAAAATCTCTAGTAGATGTGAAATTATTTTGGTGCTTAGCTTGATCAGTCAACTCGATATATACTTTCCATAAAAATACTCTAATTTTATATTTTTCAAAAAAATATTATTAAAAATATTTAATTTTGTAAGAAAATCCAACTTAGTTATGAAATTAGGATTTTTAGAAGATGTTAGCACCATTAACTACCTAAAATACTTAAAATAATTGTAAAAATATATGACTCATCAACTATCAAACTATACTATAAAATGAGAATGAATTATATCATTATTGTAGATGAAAAGATAGCCAAAATGATAATGAAGAAAAATGGATGCTTGTGAGAAGTCATGTTAACATCATTTTATTTGATGGTTACATGCTTGATATTTTTTTTGTTTGATAGGCTTTTCTGGGTGTGTCTAGGTAATTTCAGCTTTTGTTTTATTAACAGATATCTAGTGAAAATACTGATGTAGTATAACTTACTTTGCTTATGTATACTTTTAGGGGGTGTTTGATTGGAGGGAGTGGGAGTCTGAAATCAGAATGACAATGGATGACTCCCATTCCAACTATTTGGTTGGAAAGAGTCCTATTTCAATTTCGATTTTGAGATAGAATGAAAATGGTCCAATCTACATAGAACTCAATCCCAACTCTTCTTTATAGATTCAAATCTCTATTCCAATTTCGATTCCAGTCATGAACCAAGCACTTCGGGAGATTTGACCATTCCGATTCCAAGTCATTTTGATTTTCATTCTGATTTTAATTCCAGTCATGAACCAAGCACCCCCTTAGTTGAACCATACTACTTTTATGCAAATTGCATAAATATTTATGAAATACGTTTTCATCTACCATATTGGTTGTTTATGTCTTATTTATTTATACTAGTGAAAAGACATGTGCGAGAAATATTCGACAAGATGTAATGAACAAAATATAACATAAAAACTAATGGTAAATTAAAATAAAAAATAATATAAGAGGCAACATAAGTCAAACTAGAAAAAATGGCATAAAATTTAATATTAGACATAGTGAAAATAAAATACAAAATAAACCTTTAAAATATATGAACCAAAAATCAAAAAATCTTTAAGAAAAAAGGTATTTGACAAAATGGATATAGCCTTATAGAAACTATAATAGTTTCAAATTTATTTATTTACAAGTCATATACATCTTCTTATCAACATGTTTTTCTTATTTCTCTTGGAGAAAAATAAGTAGGAAAAAAAAGTTTATATGAGTGTATTAGCAAGAAAAAAAGAGTGCATAGAATAGATTTATTTTTATCTTTTTCAAATTCAAGGATGGTGATGTACAAAAGATAATATTGAGGAGAAATAAATGACAAGGAGAGAAAAAAAGGGGTACATCCATTGGAGAAAAAGATTTTTAGTGCATATACAAATCAAGGGAGAAAATTAAGATATATTAAAACTAGTGTAAATCTTTTATAAGCACCGATGCAAAAAGCTAGTATAGAAAAGAGAGACCACCTGAGAAGAGAAATACATGAGATATAGCGTTTAGGTCTAAAAAATAAGCTTACCGAGCTACTAAGGTGTTTACAAAATTAAAATCGAAGCCTTATTAAGTTAAGTTTAGATTTAGTTGATAGGTACCAAAAAAAGAAATTAAAGACATACACATATATAACTTTTTTTCTTTTCTCATCATTGAAGAATGACTAAGTAGAGAGTAATTAATTTGTAATCCACCTTGTCCCACCAAATACCCATCTCTTGCTTTTGGTTTGACTAATTGAGACCAAATTTGGTTATATTTAAAAGAAGAAAAAGGTTAACTAGTTGCTTAAGTACAATTTTCGATAATTTTTCTATCCTGCAACTTTTTCATGATCCATAGTTAATGAGATTGGATTTTGTATGCATCAAATAATTGGAAAAAATAGTTCAAAAAAGTAGAAAATAACTTATTAAATGCCTGACTAATATGCGATACCCAACTCATTATTATTTTTTTTTTGGAGTTCAATATTGAGTATAAGTGTAGACTTTTATTTGGGTTTGTATTTTTGTCCAGATCTAATATATAATTTTGGTTTTTTTGGAATAAATAATGCTAAAATGGTGAGGGGCCAATTACTCCTACACGAGTCCATCTAAGATCATATATGCAATGAAAAACATTGGGGAATGAAAAATTATTTCCTTCAAGGTATTAGTTCAATAAAGGAGGATACCAAAGAAAATTATGATAAAACACAATATTCTTTAATTTTGGCACTCTACTTTTGGAGGATATTGTGAATACAAATAAAGAATAAAAATGTTAGTAGATGCCAACAATATAAAAATAGTGCAATATATGGAACAACAATAATGACATAAATCTATTTATCATGTTGGAATTTTTATGCAGGCATGGAGTTAATAACCTAATCCCATGATAGATGTGACGCTCGTATTATTTTTATAAATTTGGATTGATTCAATTTTGATGAAAACTAATTCTATCAATCATGTGGAAAGATTTGACCGGATAAGTTGAATATTTTTTGTTAATTATTTACAACGACAATATCTATAAAAATATTTGTCTTCATCTTATATTACTTTAGTCATTATATAAATTCATAATTTTATTTTTTAATAATTTAGCATATGCAAATTTGTAGTGGAGATAAATTATGAAGATTCAAATCCACCATTGGCTAGAGAATATGAGTTGAGAACGGATAGGCAATATATTTTCGTCACTCTAAAATACAATATATTTTTCATCATCTAAAGCAAAACTAAAAATAGGTGTCTCCATCAGCAAAAGGTATGTATAATTTTTTCAGCACCTTTAATACATAAAATTTATATGTACCTAAGTTCATGTCACAACCCATTGTGGGATGCTAGTTAATTAACTAGAAGTCCAAAAGAGAAGGTAAGCTGGTAAACTTTTGGACATTTTCAATAATGATAAACACCTAGTGATGAGTATGGATAATACTTGATAGCAAAGTAGTGGTTTCTCATTTTTTTCTCCTCTCTCTTCCGTGAGAACGATAATGGGTAGCACAGTTTGCATGTGCTTGATTTGATGATGGATCATGCGTTCTTACCTTTGGTTGCTGTCACAGCTAACCGATACCAAGGGTATGATGGCCGGACCACAGCAGCTATGCGCAAGCACTCAAGTTCTGACGGGACATTCTATCCTATCTATTGTTCCAATGCGCAGGTGATGGGATAACTCCTAAAAAAATTCTTTGCGCACCATCCCGGGATTGAACAAAAAAAAAAAAAACACCGGTTCGGATTGGGAAACCTGATATTCGATGCAACTCAAATTTTTTTTTTTTCTGATCAAAATATATATATATATATATTATTTATTTTTTTAATTAGGGTGTTATAGATAATAATAGAATGTCATAATAATAATATGATATTACTGTAGAAAAAAAAGGAAAGCTACCAACTTTTAGTCTCTGATGCTAGTTTGAGGTGTGGATAATTTTTAAACGTTCCTGCATCCAGTTTAGAGTGAATCGGCTTCCAACGATGCGTAAAATGATGGGCGATTTGGATTTCAAGACAGCACTCGTAAGCATCTTTGGGATCCAATTATGGCCATATCCACGACGTCCATTTGGGTTGCTAGGTGGGATTTCACAACCATGCTTATTTTCGTCGTTGGAATCCAATAAACCCTCCATCGTCCCAATCCAGCAAATCCCCATCTTCTATCGTCTGCTTCCTCGACCCTCTTCCTCCTTCTGCTTCCGCTATTGAGCTTCTAGAAGTGCCCTAAAAACCTTCTACTGTCTTAAATCTCTGCTACTGCCCAACATATTCTCCATCTGCTCTTATTCGTCTTAGCGAGCTTCTCCTTCTTCTCCGGCTTCTTCTCCTTCTCCCGAGTAGGTGGAGCACCTTCACCATCGATCGAACGTGGATTTTTTTTTTTTGTTTATCTTATTTGTATATTTCTACATTTTTATGCTATTTTTTAAATTTTTGATTTTATAATTTATGAAGGATCATCGAAGGGGAAACAGAGTTTGTAGAGATTGCGAGGTTTTGAAGATGAGATAGAACCTTTCCTCTTGTATGCACTTTAGGTAAGAGCTCCAATAATCATGAGTGATGATCTAGGCTGCAAATTTTTTTCATTGTACCACATCCCTTGACCTTTGCAAGCTATAGATTTTTCATTTTTTTCATAATCTTGAGCTGATTTTGGAGAGGGATCGGTGTTCTCATTTTCTGATTTGATCTACAAAATTGTGGAAAAATTCTCTGATTTTAAAGTAAGCTGTAGTGTGCTGTAATCCTCTTCTAAATTGTTAATATTTTGGTCTGCTACTTGAAGCCTGGGCTTAAATTCCATTAATATGTGCTGAAATATTATATGAAATGCATATATAGTTACTAATATGACAACCAATAGAAGAGATCTCCATGCTTTTCCAGAGATTTATGTGCTCCCATAATTCTATGTAATTTAATCAAATCAACTGTCTGGACAATAATTTTTTGTGCTCGTTACCATTGGATTGATGCTTTGTTTCCAAATAATGCATGAATGCGTTTCCCATTTGTCTCTCAAAGCTTCTTTAGAAAAAACTTTAATTTGGACATTTGCTGTTTTGAAGTGTTTAGATGTTTCATTCATTCATATAATTTCCATTCAGAAGTTACTGATTGAATGCATCACTTCAGACCCCAGTCTTGAAAGAATCTGGACTCTGGATAGAGTTATTAGGAAGCTTCATTGCTGAGCAATTTTTTCTCCCTTAAGTAACATCTATGAGTTGCATTGCATATTGTGTATGTCTCGATCATAGCTTGCTTCCATTCCACACGTTAGCGTTGAAAGATATTCATGTTTGAATGAATGAAGATTGGCAACTAGTAGACCAAAATGTGCTCCTAAAATTTTAAGTACATCTCAGTTTTAATTGCTTCAGACAACCTTTCAGAAGATAGATAAGGCCCTCTGCTTCCCACCCTTTTTTTCAGATGTTATTGATGGGCCATGTGTTATAGCCCAAAACCCAGCCCAGCCCAGCAGACCCAAGCCCAAAAAAAAAAAAAAACAGGGGAATCAAACCGGGAAGAAGACTCCCGATAGGAGTCTTCTTCTCCGGCGAGATCGGACTCCTAGGACCCCTCGGAGTCCTAGGGTTCCCTATAAGAAGAACCCCTCTCCCTTGAGACCGAACATCGTCCTCCTCCCTCTCTCTTTCTCTCCGCCTTTCTCGATCGAAGCCGCGGACACCGTTCGATTTCTCGCCGTGATTGCTCGCCGGTGAGGTCACCGGAGGCCGAGGTGAGTCTCCTTCTTCTTTCCCTCTTTCTTCTTCTTCCTCCCATGCTCTTGTGCGCGGTTGCCGGCGACGAGAGTCGCCGATTTTCGGTGGGGAAAGAGACCCTGTTTTTGAGCCTCTTTTTCTTTGATTTTCCGGCGCCGGCGATCGTAATCGACCGCCGGCCATACTCCTCCGTGACCGGGGGAGTGGCCCCTGTCTGCCGCCGGCCTCCGCCGCGGCAGCCGCGGCCTGAACGGCCCGGCCAAGGATGGGCCACGCCGGTCCCCTGTTCCGGTGCGGGAAGAGCCGAGAAGAAGAAAAAGAAAAAAAAGAAAAGAAAAGAAAAAGAAAAGAAAAGAAGAAAAAGAAGAAAAGAAAAGAAAAGAAAAAGAAGAAAAAGAAAAAAAGAGAAAAAAAAAGAAAAGAAAATAATAATAATAATAATAAAAATAAATAAATATATATATTTATATATATATGAACAAATAAATAAATAAATAAATAAATAAAAATAAAAAAAATGAAATGATGAGAGAGAGAGTTTCTCTCTCTTCTCTCTCTTCTTTCAGTCTGAACCCTGACTTTCTCGTTGGAATTGGACTTTCTCTCTCTACTTTCTCTCTCTAGGTTGTTTCTCTCTCTTGATGGATTTCTCTCTCTCTAAAGTTATTCCTCTAGGATTAGCGAAGTAGAAGACTTCATTGATGATTTTGATCGAGTTTAGCGAAGAGTCTGATTTTAAGTGAGGTTTTGATTTGGGATCCGTTTAGATTGAATTTTGAATTAAAATTAATGTAAAAATATAATTTTGGATAATAGGCACGGAAGAATCTCTTAGAAGTTAGTCGATCTGTTCATTCAGTACTCCGTGAAAGGTAAGTAATGAATCATCTTCTCGAGATATTCTATATTTATTCTGAAAATAAATAATTATTCTCTGAAATTATGTATGATTTATGAAATTATGTTTTGAAAGAAAAGTGCTTTTGAAATGTTATGGTATGTCGATTTATGCGCATGTTCAGTGAAAAAATTTATGATATATTATGATACAAAGTGTTTGATACAGATCGGATTTATGCTCTCAGCCTAACTATGTTTCAGTAGGCCCCGTCAATGGGGATTATACGTTGGTACTCAGTGGACCCTGCCAGTGGGGGTTGTGCACTGGTATTTGTGGACCCTACCAGTGGGGGTTGTGCGCTGGTATTCTGTGGACCCCGTCAATGGGGGTTAAACGTTGGTCATAGTCAAGGCTGTTGAGTTACGAGTGTTTTGAATCGAATCAGATTTATGATTATATTATATGTGAATATTTAAAAATATTTGATTTGTATTAAATCAGCATGAAATATACTCTTATGTTTATTTGCAGCATTATTTTTGAAAATTATATAATATCTGAATTATCTAGTTGAGATATTTGTTACTTACTGGGCTGTCTAGCTCATTACCTTTCTTTTCATTTTTCAGATTCAGATAATTAATATCGAGAGTGGGACGAAATATTGGGACAGAGCTTTTAGAAGCGAGATTAGCATTGTCAGCTTCATTGAACTTAGATCTAATATTTTATTGATTTAGTAAAAATTTTATTGGATGTAAGACATTTGATTTAATTACTTGAATTACAGTTGAATAGTAATTATTTGAATTTATTTCGCTGTGATGCATTGATATCGTGATGAGATGCCTTGCATGCTTATGGAGAGAGTTCTTCATGAGTATGCGGCGGTTGCTGCGACCCTCGATTCACAATCTCGGGTCAGGGGCGTGACAATTAATATGGTATCAGAGCATAAGTGGATAAATTATGACACATAGAATTTAACATAATATGAGTGTAGGTGGGTAGACATTAGGAATATTGGGACGTTAGAGTATGAGCATCATAATAAACCCATCCTAACAAATAGATCAATGAATCTAATAAAGTTTTACTACTACAAGGTTATCATGCCTCCCCATAGAATGACAAGAACAAGAGTTTATTTATTTGAAGCAAAAGGGTATGAGTGTGACTGAATATGAAGCAAAATTTACAGAGTTAGCAAAATTTGCTCCGAGATTAGTGGATGGTGAGCAAGAACGTGTTCACAAGTCGAGATGGGACTGAGAACTGAAATTCGAAAACAAGTGGTTCCATATGAATTGACAACTTATGCAGATGTGGTAAACAAAGCACTAATAATTGAAAGGGAAGTCAATGAAGAACGCATGGAAAGAGAAAGAAAGCAAAGAAAGAGAGCAAAATTAAATGACACACAAGGGCAGAATAATAAAAACATCAAAAGATCAGCTAAGGGAGCAATAGATAATAAGACTCAACAGATTGATGGTGAGCAGTGCTCCAGATGTGGCAAAAATCATGCAGACAAGAATTGCTATTGGAATACAGGTGCTTGTTTCAAATGTGGTCAGATGGATCATAAAATTGCTAGTTGCCCGCTAAATACTGAAAATCAAGTTGGCCAAAGAACTCATGAAGGACAACATAAGGGTGGTGGACAGATTTCTAAAAATTAGGGAAGAGTTTATGCGCTTTCTCAACAAAATCCACAGGCTTCCAATACAATGGTGACAGGTATGAAAAATTTCGGAGACGAAATTTCTTTTTAGGGGTGAAGAATGTTATAGCCCAAAACCCAGCCCAGCCTAGCAGACCCAAGTCCAAAAAAAAAAAAAATAGGGGAATCAAACCGAGAAGAAGACTCCCGATAGGAGTCTTCTTCTCCGACGAGACCCGACGAGATCGGACTCCTAGGACCCCTCGGAGTCCTAGGATTCCCTATAAGAAGACCCCATCTCCCTTGAGACCGAACATCATCCTCCTCCCTCTCTCTTTCTCTCCGTCTTTCTCGATCGAAGCCGCGGACACCGTTCGATTTCTCGCCGTGATTGCTCGCCGGTGAGGTCACCGGAGGCCGAGGTGAGTCTCCTTCTTCTTTCCCTCTTTCTTCTCCTTCCTCTCATGCTCTTGTGCGCGGCTGCCGGTGACGAGAGTTGTCGATTTTCGGTCGGGAAAGAGACCCTGTTTTTGAGCCTCTTTTTCTTTGATTTTCCGGCGCCGGCGATTGTAATCGACCGCCGGCCATACTCCTCCGTGACCGGAGGAGTAGCCCCCGTCTGCCGCCGGCCTCCGCCGCGGCAGCCGCGGCCTGAACGGCCCGGCCAAGGATGGGCCATGCCGGTCCCCTGTTCCGGTGCGGGAAGAGCCGAGAAGAAGAAGAAGAAGAAAAAAAAAGAAAAGAAAAGAAAAAGAAAAGAAGAAAAAGAAGAAAAGAAAAGAAAAGAAAAAGAAGAAAAAGAAAAAAAAAGAAAAAGAAAAGAAAAGAAAAAAAAATAATAATAAATATATATATATTTATATATATATATATATGAACAAATAAATAAATAAATAAATAAATAAATAAAAATAAAAAAATGAAAATGATGAGAGAGAGAGTTTCTCTCTCTTCTCTCTCTTCTTTCAGTCTGAACCCTGACTTTCTCGCTGGAATTGGACTTTCTCTCTCTACTTTCTCTCTCTAAAATTTTCTCTCTCTAGGTTGTTTCTCTCTCTTGATGGATTTCTCTCTCTCTAAAGTTATTCCTCTAGGATTAGCGAAGTGGAAGGCTTCATTGATGATTTTGATCGAGTTTAGCGAAGAGTTTGATTTTAAGTGAGATTTTGATTTGGGATCTGTTTAGATTGAATTTTGAATTAAAATTAATATAAAATATAATTTTGGATAATAGGCACGGAAGAATCTCCTAGAAGTTAGTCGATCTGTTCATTCAGTGCTCCGTGAAAGGTAAGTAATGAATCATCTTCTCGAGATATTCTATATTTATTCTGAAAATAAATAATTATTCTCTGAAATTATGAATGATTTATGAAATTATGTTTTGAAAGAAAAGTGTTTTTGAAATGTTATGGTATATCGATTTATGCGCATGTTCAGTGAAAAAAATTATGATATATTATGATACAAAGTGTTTGATACAGATCGGATTTATGCTCTCAGCCTAACTATGTTTCAGTGGGCCCCGCCAATGGGGATTATACGTTGGTACTCAGTGGACCCTGTCAGTGGGGGTTGTGCGCTGGTATTCTGTGGATCCCGCCAATGGGGGTTAAACGTTGGTCATAGTCAAGGCTGTTGAGTTACGAGTGTTTTGAATCGAATCGGATTTATGATTATATTATATATGAATATTTAAAAATATTGATTTGTATTAAATCAGCATGAAATATACTCTTATGTTTATTTGCAGCATTATTCTTGAAAATTATATAATATCTGAATTATCTAGTTGAGATATTTGTTACTTACTGGGCTGTCTAGCTCATTACCTTTCTTTTCATTTTTCAGATTCAGATAATTAATATCGAGAGTGGGACGAAATATTGGGACAGAGCTTTTAGAAGCGAGATTAGCATTGTCAACTTCATTGAACTTAAATCTAATGTTTTATTGATTTAGTAAAAATTTTATTGGATGTAAGACATTTGATTTAATTACTTGAATTACAGTTGAATAGTAATTATTTGAATTTATTCCGCTGTGATGCATTGATATCGTGATGAGATGCTTTGCATGTTTATGGAGAGAGTTCTTCATGAGTATGCGGCGGTTGCCGCGATCCTCGATTCACAATCTCGGGTCGGGGGCGTGACACCATGTTTCAGATGTTTAAAGTTTGGGGGCACTTTTTGAAGGGCACCTTTTTGCTTCAAAGAGTTCCAGTCCCTCGCCTTGCGTGCCGGCAGGCCAAACATTTCCCCTGGTGTGCTGTTACTTTGAAGGCACTTCTTGATGCTCTTTTTAGTTGAGTCTCGCTACCGAGGAAGTAAACCACTGCTTCCCTTCTCTCTGTTCTCATAAATACCTCTAACTAATAAAATTGGGTGGCTTGGCCTCCCTTTTGCTTAAACAAGAAGTTTCAGAGCACTCTGTTTCAGATGTTATCGTTGGTGCAGGTGCTGCTGGCTCTCCGTCCCTTCTTATTTTCAGATTTGGAACTTTCTGTTGAAGTTTTATTCCGGTTGTTCGATTACGTGCTATTGTTTTCAAACAGCATAACCAGTTCCTTTGCATAAGTTAATGGCATGTTTGGTTCCAAGTTGTATTTCTGCTCTATGATGGCATTCGTGTATGCACTACTTACTGTAAGTATGCTATTGGATGCATGCCTTTACTGTAAATAGAAATGAAGTAAAGATCTAATATCATGATAGATTTGTTTGTCAAACTGTTTTGCTGGTGTAATTATTTTCTAAAGTGTTTGGCATGTGATATTTAATTTTATTCTTAGTTTGTTGAAATTTATATTTCAAATAGGTTGTTCGATTCAAGTTATTATGCCTATGTATAATTCTAATAGATGGAATGGACCAGTAATGGCTAATAAAAATATCATCTAGAATGCAACAAGTTTCTTATATTTTATCATTTTCTTCATGTCATGATATTGCTGGCTAAATCCTCTGCAAAATGATTGTGAAGAACTTTTTTTTTTTTAATTTTTCAGTTAAATTGCAGTTTCAATCAAATTTTATCTTATGATGGACAAAAGTTGGATAAATAAACCAAGATCCAGCAAAGATTATTTAGATGGAGTTCAAGATTTTATTAAATTTGCTGTTGAGAAATCTAGTATGAATGGAAAGATTTTATGTCCATGCCGAAAATGTGTAAATTATTTTTTACTTGATCCACAAACTATTGAAGAATATTTGGTATGAAATGATTTTTTGAAGGGTTATATCAAGTGGGTATTTCATGAAGTGTCCATGTTATCATCTTCATCTACTCAACCCTCCTATGTAGAACATACATCTTCCCAGGGATCTGATAACTTACAAAGAAATCCTGCAAGAGAAGATGATATGAGGGGTTTGCTTAGAAATGCTCTTAGACTTGGTGTTGGAAATTTAGAAGATTTCAGTGGAGAACAAAAAATAGTTGGGATACCTGAGGGATTTAGTCTACTGATCTTATGCATGTTGAGGAGTCCGTATGTTCATCTAATGATGAGACAGCTCAGTATCACCATTTGTTAGAAGATTGTGATCAAGAATTATATTCGGGTTGTAAAAATTTTTTGAAGACTTCTTTTTCTTATGTATTTATTCCATTTAAAATATTTGAATGGATGGTCTGGCAAGAATTTTACTATACTGTTTTCATTATTAAATGATGCATTTCTGGAAGGCACTACTTTGCCATCTTCCTCTTGTAAAGTCAAAAAATTAGTAAAGAAATTGGATCTTGGATATGAGAAGATTCATAGTTTTCCAAATGATTGTATATTATATCGAGGCGATAATGTTAATCAAGAGTCATGTCATATGTGTGGATCTTCACGATGGATAATGCATAAAGAAGATGAAGATGATATATTGAATAATGTGGATGCAATACGGCGTAAAAAAAAAAAAAAATCCGGCCAAAGTGTTGCATTGCTTTCCTCTCATATCTAGATTGAAAAAAATCTATGCATCGTCAAAAACAGCTTCTTCAATGAGATGGCATGATGAAAGATGTACAAAAGACGGAATGTTGAGACATCCAGCAGATAGTTTAGCATAGAAAGTATTTGATGATAGGTATTCTAATTTTGCCTATGATGTTTATAGTGTTAGGTTGGGTTTAGCTACTGATGGTTTCAATCCTTTTCGAATTTTAAGTTCTACCTACAGCACTTGACCAGTTGTTTTGATTTCTTATAATTTGCCACCGTGGATTTGCATAAAACAAGCCTCATTAATTTTGTTAATGGTTATTCCAGATGATAAGAGTCCAGAGAATGATATTGATATTTTTCTGCAACCTTTAATAGAGGAATTGAAACAGTCATGGGAAGGTATTGATGCACTTGATACTTCTACCGGCCAAACATTTAAATTACGGACAGCTCTTATATGGACTATCAATGATTTTTCTGTATATACTAATTTATCTGATTGGAGTACTAAGGGACGTGTTGCATGCCCATCATGGGAGAATTCAACCCATTCATATTGGTTCAAACATGGGGAAAAGTTTTAATAGATTTTGATCATATGTTGATGAAATTGGATTCTTTTGTTTTGTCAATATTGGCTGCTGCTACTTGTGACAGCATGAATCCTGAAGATTAGTTTTTAATGGCCATGCTTCTAAAGCAGATGACCATTCAGGGAGCTCCACTTGTGTTGAATCCCATTCCTTATTTGAAGTAACAACGAAACAACTCTAATGGGACCTTGCAAAATTTTCCAGACAAAACTGGGACAGACGTTCTTTCCATGATGGATTGATATGTCACTCAAAACAGACCATATACAGGTATGACCAAGAGAGAGAGTCATTTTCATTGAAATTAATATGTCACTCAAAACAGAACATACATTAAATACTGTCACAGAGAGGCTTGTTAATTTGTCTAAGTAGATCTGGGTCATAATGTAACCCAACTCTTGACTTGGTTGCTACATGAGAACATGTTTGTCTAAGTAGTTCTGGCTTGTAAAATATAGGACACATTGAACATGTTAAACAGCAGTTATTATTTTTATTATTGTTACTATCGCTTAGGGAGTTAGATTTGTTTGAAAAGGATATTAGCAATAAAGAGTGCTCATAGTATTGGTGGTATTGCTTATTTTTCTATGCTTGTGAATTTCAAATATCAGCATTATATATTACCTTGTGCATCATAGGCATGACGAGCTAATTTAGTCCAATTGGTGTTTATAAGTACTCAGTTCAATTCATTTGCCACTAACTCTTGCTTCACAGGTTTCAGTCTTCAGTTATTAATTCACTGAGATTCACCGAGATAAGAAAATAAATCTAAGACTTTTTTCCCAAACTAGACATCAGTATAGTTTATATTATCTCTGTGCCAATCCGAAGTTCGCACGTAGGTAGAAAGATACTTTCTAATACCCAGAATCATTAATCCCATAATTGAATTTGTAGCAAGATACAAATCCAACCTCTCAATCTATTAACACTATTAACAATCTGATCGATGCATGAATTCCAAGCCACTCGCTCCTGATGCATGAATTTTCGTGATTCTACATTTTTTTTTAATATTTTTTGTTTAACAAACCTCGCAAATGGCCATGGTGTCATGTTTCCCAACGACGGAAATAAATATTGCAAAAAAGCATGTTAGCCGCGCTCATCTATGCCGTTAGATACCACTGCGACGACCCTTTCTGCTGGAACCCGACGGTGTTTAAAAAGGTGAAAAAGCTTATAATTTTATCCCCATTCTACAAGCGTCGTCGGACTCCAAAGATGGTTCCCCACTCCTGCATAGTCGGCGCGCACCTAACGCTTTGGAAAACGTCGTGGACCTATTTAGCAAGTACTTATTTACGTTGCCAAAAAATAAAAATAGCGTCATCTATTATATATTTAAAAAATAATATCATCTATTATATATTTTTTTATGATACATTTAATTATATCCGATGATATCTTATTGTATTCTATAAAGTATTATCGTTATTGTATATGATGTCATAAAAATTAATAGGACGTCGTAATAATATTATGGCATCATGTTGTATTTTATATATTACATTTTATAAATAACTATCGAGATGTCATAAAAATTTATAAGACGTCTTAATAATATTGTGACATCTTACTGTAACCATATAATATTCTATTGTATCTTAGAGATAATTATCAAAATATCATAAAAATTAATAATTATTATAACATCTTGTATCCTATGACATTCTATTGCATTTTATAAATAATTATTGAAATATTATAAAAATTAATAAGATATTATAATAATAATATTATTTTCTATTTAATTAAAAAGTAATGAGACATTATAAACTAAAAAAAAATATTTTGATAAGCAAAAATTTGAGATAAAAAATTAAACTATATTAAATATTTGTCTCCTAATTAATTGTATTGTATGATACAATTTGACGAAGTGATGCATGTTTTCTCCACCGGACGTGGTGGACAAAGAATTACTCGTAACTCCTAACCAATGACCTCAGTTAGACTAAGTTGGGTTGAGGCCCAAAAGTAATAGGCTTTAAGCGAAAGCCCAAAAAATAATCTAGCCCAAGGAAATTCACTGGTCCATTAGGGCCCACAACTGGCAGGATGGAAGCATCACCGATTCAGAGCTCGACACGTACCAGATCACATTACAATCGGCCATCGTGTGGATGTTGCAGTAGATTGGCCCTTCACCGGCGTTTTGTCTAGTACCCACCGCAGGCGATCCTCCCGCTCTACCTCTTCTTGCCGCCCAAATGCCTACCCCTATTTTTATAACCCTCCAGTTTCCCGCCATTTACACACCCCGCGAGCGATCGAGAGATGGGGGCGGCGGGAACGCGGAAGAAGGTCCAGCGAAAGTTTAAGCTCCGAGGGTTTACCCTTAAAGTGGAGGCCTTGGAGGAGGCCCTCGCCTTCCTCTCCCGCTTCCCGGACGCTGAGGACGACGCCCTCGACCTCCTCATCGACGAGATCGACAAGGAATCCCGTACTATTCCCCATTTCCTTTTCTTTCTTTTTCTCTTCTCTGTTCGTCTATCTCTCGTTTCTGATCCCCAAAAATCCACTTTTTTGGATCAAAATTCGCAGTTAAATCGTCGATTTTGGACCGGGAGGCGATCCATCGGGTGGTCAGCCTCCTGCTGGACGCGGATGCCGCCGTGGATCCGAGCTCCACGGTCGCCAGCAACCGGGCGGCACTCCGTGTGATCGATGCCTTCGTGATCCCTAGGTTCCGATACGATCCCATTAAGAAAGTCTTCTATGAGTAAGTGCTCTGAAAGATCTCATCTTTCGGTTATCGGCCACTTTCTCTTTCCCAATTTATATGATTATTAGGGTTATTCCGAGTTACAATTTTTTTTTTTAATAAAAATTCCATGAGAAGTTCGTAATTGGGTCAAATTTGTGAAAAAGGATTTCACAATTTCGGGCTGTTTCGGTATAGATTAATCTTTTGATGGTCACGATTCATGCTTATTTTTTTTTAATTCTTTGCAATTTTTGATATTTTCTTCTAATCTTTCAGGCACACGGGAAGGCTGCCGATCCATGGGGAAGCTGAGGACAAAGCTGCCCTGTACAGGGATAGGTACCAGCTGCTGCTTCAGAGGCTATCTCGTGATAAGTATTTCTCCAGACCAGCATTTGATACTGAAATGACAGATTCTGAGAGTTGTGAGGTATCTTGGGAGCCTTTGAAAACTCTGCCTTTGTTTTGCCATGATCTACTGATCGAGTTCACTTTTTACCCAATGTTTTGAATTGCATTGATGATTTCGTGGATGCTTTTGAAGAGGACGCCTAGATAATTGGTTTTTTTCTGCTGGTTCTTTTTAATGTAGATAACTCCAATCCAATCTTTGATTGGATGCACTGGAAGGAGATGGATCATGGGGGTGATATCACAATTAGAAGAAGGCCATTTCTTCTTGGAAGATCTTACTGCAGCAGTACCAATTGACTTAGCCAATGCAATATCCTTGATGCCGTTCGTTTTCTTCATATTATATGTTTGATGGGCTGGTTGTGGTTGGAATGTTTGACTGAATTCTTATCTTGCAAGTGATGGTTTAATTTGTGGTAGTGATGTTTTTCTTTTTCTTTAATGATTATATTATTTTAGTGTTATGTCATCCAATGCATGTTCTATAAGGCATATTACACAATAGGAAATATTTGTTTTTCCCTGCTACTGACACCCTGTATTTATTATTTCTTTGGTTGCTGGGTGATGGAAATTTTTACATTTGGGTATTTGTTCTTCAAGTATTACTACATTTGACATTAGTATTCCAGTTTCAGCATTTTATACCACCTTTCTCTCAAATATACATTACCAAGATTCTCTCAAACTGCATGGTGATGTCATAGCAGAACTTCGCATTGATTTGGAAACTGTAATTTTGCCATATTTTCACTGACAATGTTTCCCAGTGTTTCACTCTTGACTAAAACACAAAGTTTGATCCGTTAAAGGCTCATTTTATCTTCACACACATAACTACAACTTTTCCAATGCTTCTTTTGTATTTTTTTAAAGGATATGACCTTCTAATCATCCACTGATAATGACAAGTCCATATTGTCGCTCTTCTTGTCGAACTGCTTATCCTCATGCGAACACTGTATGGATTAAAAACTATATATAACTAATTCAGACAATTATCATATGTTTTCATGATGTTCAGTATTTTGTTGTTTTTGATTGTTTTCCTTAAGGTTAGGGCTCTTGGATCCTTATATTCTGTGCATGTCTTAGAATGAACTGATCCATTTTAAGTCATTACACAGAACTTAGATTCTTTTTTTTTTTCCTGTTTTTGTGGCTGTTGAAGTTGCAATAATTTCATTTTGAAAATTGAGTTCATTGACATGTAGAATTAGCAGGGGAACTAATTCTTGGAAATGATAGTTTGTTCCACTTGATGGAAGACATGGATTGAGAGACTTTACAGAGTTGAACTAGTGACTGTCCATGAGATTGAACAAGAAGAGAGAAAGTGATTGAAGTTTGTGAGAGAGACAAACATGAGAAAGAAATCTTTGGTCTGGAAAAATGAGATCTTAAAGTTGAGGAAATAGTTTTGATAGAAATCTAACAAGAAAGAAAGGATTAATGATTACTTGAGGACAGTACCTTGCGAGACAGTAAAGGTGGAAAATTACTTTGGTTTTTGGAACTCCAATGCCATGCAAAGCATGTGTTTACATTTAATCTCAGTGAGCTTGTTGTTGTTTCATAAATTAATTATGTTATGAAATACAGAGATAAAAGTGAAAATAGGACAGAAAGGCATTAGGCATCAAGAGTTTTACTTTAATTCACTTTGAGATTAATGACTATGAAATATTTGTAATGAATCTTTAGATGGCATGGAATATTCGCCCTTCAGCTATACAGGGAGCCCACAGTTGAAGGAGAAGAAATAAATTCAGTCCTTTGTAACTGTTCATATTAATTTGGTGACTACTAGGTATATGATACTTAAGTAGTTTTAAACAAGGATTTAAGTTCCGAAGGGATGGGGGCTGTCCCGGCTGTCCCATCCCGTTCCTTTAAGATTCCGGCACCAAAGATGGGTGCGGGATCCTAAAATGCATTTTCGATCTCTGTCTTGGCCGTCCCATCTTCATCTCGGCCAGATCAGACGTCGGTACAGCCGTCGTGATTGTGCCTTATTTTTTTTTCATTGCTGAACCTTATTTTTTTGTTGCTGAATGTGAACGTGTCATTTGTCACCGGAAGGGGAGAAGAATGAAGGAGAAGAGAATACCAACCTCTTTTTCTGTTGGTGCGTTGGCATTGGCATCATTGTCGGAGGGAGCACGGTCTTTTTCTTTCGATTTTGGTTTTTCAAGAGCAGGGTACATCGGGAGGATAACTCGAGGAGGGAAAGGGAGGAGAGAGGAGAGAGAAGGGAGGTAGAGGGCGTTGGATTTTTTGATGAGGAAGCAAATCGAGAGGGAGAAGGGAGGAGAGAGGATCGGAGGGGAAGGAAAGAGGGCTCAGAGGCTTTCGGGCTTTGATACGGGATTTTCTCTCGACGTCAAACCCAGGTGATGAGGTCCATGTGAACCAGGACAAATCTCGGAGCATATGCATGGTGGATAGTGCGCAATCGGGAATTGATGACATACAAGGGGTAGCGTGGCGTGTTATCCATCGTGGGATTTGACACAGTCCAATTGCAATCGGGAATTGGTGACATACAAGGGGTAGTGTGGCGTGTTATCAATCGTGGGATTTGACACGGTCCAATTGTATCAATATGGATTCCGCACCCATGTCATCGCACTCGATTATAAATAAAAAAATCACAACATGGCATCAACATACATCATATCGAAATTGAGCCTTTGACTTGATTCACGCCTATATAGCTATTCTAGATCGTTGTATCCAATATTCATATAAAAAAATTATGAGGTTAATTTTGTCATATGAAAGAGAGTTAAAAGAAAAACAGTGATAAGACTTCAAGATAACTAATCTGAAAGATCATAATACATTATAGTATTAGTATTAAATAGAACCAATCTATTATAAATATATTACTTTTAAAATTCAAATATATTTAAACAATAAATAGAATAGTAAAACTTTAAGATAAATTCAAAAAATAATATTTATATATATAAAAGGGCGTCCCAAGCGTGTACCGAGATGTCTAATCAGGACAACTGTCGGGACGGGGCGGGACACGGGGTGTCCTATTCCGGACGAAAACCGGGATGCCCCCATCCCATGGGTTTTAAAACCTTGGTTTTAAATAACCTTTTCTTGTATTCTGATCCCTTTATATGTAATCATACAGCTATTGATTGATAATATTTATAGAATACTTTAGTAGTTTTAAATAGCCTTTCCTTGTGCTCTGATCCTGTTACGTGTATCTGTACAGCTATTGTTGATCATATTTTCATTGTCATTTTAAGGATCATGATGCAATACAGGAAAAATTTTCATCGCTATGCCATTTACACTTTTACTGTTTACTGAATCTTGCAGACAATTCGTGTTTTGTATCCTGAAAGACTAAAAGAGAAGGAAGAGATTTCTAAATTTCCTTTACATCCATATGATTCATTGCTTCAGAAGTTAATGTCTTTTTCTCCCATGATCTTAATATTCTGTTATCAATTATATCATTTTCAGGCACAACGTAAGTGATTAGATATTGTACTGTTCAAATTCCATATTTTTTTGGTACAATGAAGCTTAAATTATTATAATGGTAATTGAAATGAAGCAGTCTCTTCAAAATCTTAGCTGAGATTATTGTAATGTTTTTTCCTCAGTAGATGAAGCTACATAACGATTATTTTCCTTAATATTTAACACAAAATCACCTCAGGATTCTTTGTTGAGAACACCATAATTGTAGCTGAAGGAGAGTTGCTTTCAAATGGCATTTTTCAGGTTTGTTTCCTCCATTTCTCACATTTTATTTGTCCCTTTATGAGTTTTCATGATAATTCTTTTATATATATATAATCTACTTTGTGCTATTTAATGAAGCATTCCATAACTTGTATAATGACACCTTAGATAATTTTTTTTGACATGCATAAATTTGTTTCTGAAAGAATTAATTAGCAGGAGCAAGATATTCATAATGATGAGCAACTGCTTTTATTTTCATGTGTCATAAAGATTTCCTGAGTTCAGATTTACAATGAACAACTTCTCTTTTTCATAATAGCAATAATACATGGTGATAATGGATTATACATATTTCTTCCATGTGATATATAATGACTGGATGGATGAGAAATCTAGCTTATGACAATGTTTCAAGCCACAAATAGGATTGGATGGTGAAGTGTTCATTAAGCAAGCTACAAGTAGAATACCAGAAGTTTCTTGGTTGGAAAGTAATAGTATTTCTAGGCCCCTTCTGAGGTTGAGCACAGTGCAGTACTGTAACGTACTTTGAACTGGAGGGAATATGGAATTGAACTGATTGAACGAGAAAATAGAGGTAAGCAAGGATTATTTTGTATGCTACAAATAAAAATTGTGGGAATTTGCAGCAAATCTGGTGTCTAGGGAAGATGGTGAGATTTGGTGGATATGTCTTTGATTCTAATTCAGTGAATCTTGTTAGGCTGGAATATACAATCTGCTGGAGATTTGGTTGAGAGTAACTCATGCAAGAGCTAGGTGGCCAAAACAATGTAGCTTTTGCTATATGGAACTCAAGCGGATAATATTCCAAACATACATGCTTACCTTTATGGTTCAAAATATGATCCATGAAGCTTCGTGAATATCTTACAATCACGTCATCTTTGATTTTGATGCTCCTGAAATTGGTGTTTTGTTCATTACTAATGCAGCTTTGGGCAGCTTGATTGGGCACACAGATCCTAGAAGGCTTGTTATGCTCTAGCTCCTGTAACTTGAGGGGCAGACCTCCAAGAACCTAAAATTCAAAAGAATCTGGAATCTGGATGAAGTATGAAGAAGGCAATTGATTTAAGTGCGTTCCTTTCTGAAATATGCAGGTTGCAAGCCAAAGAATCCAGTTCAAAACTCAAGCAAAATTCTGAACTTTTGGGTAGTGTAATACTAGAAACTAGTGATTAAGTAACCACAAAATAAGATTTGGTACAGCTAATTATTGGAATTCTGAGATGTTGCACATGGAGTTACTAAACTGATGGAGATCCCAGTGGTTTTCTCATCATTACTCACAGTTGTTAGTCTCCTCAGCAGTCTAACAAAACTTACTAACCATCAGTCATGGCCTGATATAAAAACAACCAATTATTTGACTCTCAACTTCCACAGCCTGCCTGTGCAGATGAAAGAAATGTTCCTTTCTCCACAACAGTCTGTAGCAGAATTCAAATTAGTACATAATGATGAAGAGGTATTGCTTCTCATAATCACAAGTTTGGCATTTGGGAGCAATTAGAGCTAAAGATTCAAAAATAAAATAAAAAAGCAAAAGTTCAGAAAGGATTCATATAATTTAAAAAATAAAAATAACAAAAGTAAAGAAGGTGACATTAACAATACATTTATACATAGGCTTACTCGAAACAAGCACAAGAGAGATATGTCTAATGAATAATAGCAAAAATAACACCGGCAGCATATAGCATTATTAATTTGTTATTTAAGGTTTCTCATATTAGTCATGAACAATCATGTATAAATTGTAAAATTTCTTAATAAATCAAAATTAATTGATTACGTTTTTAAACAACCTGTTTAATTGAAAAATGTAGATTCATTTAGGCAAAAAATTGAGAATAATTAGACAAGTTTTCAATAATTTGAAGAAAACTGCTATTATGCTTCTACTTCTTCTGGTTTATTCATTGCAAATTAAATCTTAAATACACAGACAATCTCAAGTTCTCAACTAAGCTAACTAAATCTGATTGATATGTAGGTCAATACATGTGGGTTTCCACCTCTGGAGGATAGAGAAGCTTCACTGTCGCTACTCATGGGACTTGACTTCTTTGGTGGTGGTGTACTGTCAACAGAAGAAACTGTATGCTCAAATAAGCCTTGTTATAACTATTAAAATTAAATATTTTTCAATTTGCTGATTTTTTTTTCTTCAATATCAAATAGCTTAGATTGTCAGGACTGGAAAAGAAGGCAGTGAATGACATGTTTGTCATCCTTTCTGATGTTTGGCTGGACAATGATGAGGTAATTCACGAGCTCATGATTATCTATCACTAGATAATCAACACTTTTTCTCAGAACAATCAGCATTCTTATTTTCGTAGAGAAGACTATGGAAAAGCTAGCTGTGGTCTTGGATGGTTATGACAGTGTGGAGGTGGTTCCTTCTTTATTTGTCTTAATGGGAAATTTCTGCTCTCGCCCCTGTAATCTTGCTTTCCATTCTTTCTCAAGTCTCAGGTGAGGGATCTTTATAAACTTGTCCATTGCTACTGTAGAACCAAATTTTTACATCTTAGCAAATTTAATATTTATCGGCACAATTTGTTGATATTTAACCATTTTCCATTAGAAATAAAGATATATAACTAGCCAAAGACATGCAGAATGCAGTTTGGAAAGCTTGGGGAAATGATTGAAGCTCACCCAAGACTGAAAGAACAAAGCCGATTTTTGTTTATTCCAGGTCCTGATGATGCAGGTATTATTAGATTATATGTTTGTTAGTTTTCTGCAAGGTTTCTTTATCCATAGATACTATTGAGCTGGTAGCTTATTTGAATTGGTTATATTGATCTTATTCCTTTCTTTGTTCCAAAATATATGTGATGGTTCAGTTGGATTTTGACTTCAAACAGCCATATCCAATCTCTACCAAATTAAAACAAATACATTTCTTTACTGCTTGCTGTTGCTCTAATACTTTTACATGCACATGAATGATCATACTGTGATCCCTCAAGTCCAACATAAGGTATACCATTACAGGTCCATCAAAAGTTCTTCCAAGATGTTCGTTACCAAAGTATCTAATGGAAGACCTTCAGAAGCACATTCCCAATGCAATTTTCTCGAGCAATCCTTGCAGGTCAGATTTGAAACTACATATACTATTTATTAAGTGTAACAATCTATATTTCTTCTTTGTACGCTGTTTGTGTTATTTCAAAATTTAATTGCTTTTGCTTGCGGAGAAGCTGTATTCACAAAATGAATTGCTCAGATAGTGACTAGCTAGTCATTTCCATTCTTTGTTACTGAGTGACTAAATATTTTTTGCACTCCCAAGATACCAAACTATTGCTGTTATAGATAACATGTTTCTGACTTGCTAAGATGTAATTCTGAAAAGCTGTTTCCTAATTGAGTTGGTAATGAATCTTATATTTCAGACCTTACTGCATTTGTCATTTTTTGCCAGTCATATCATCCTTTAGAAACAAGAATGGCTTAGACTTACCAATTGGATTAACCCTTAATACCCTGACTCAAAATCCTATGTGGTGACTTTCCAGAATAAAATTTTACACCCAAGAAATTGTATTCTTCCGGCAAGATCTACTTTACAGAATGCGTCGTTCCTCTCTGATTCCTCCCTCAACAGAAGAAACAAGCGATCCATTTGAGCATGTGAGTTGATTTTTTTCCCTTTCATATTTTCCTCATAAACAGAAGATTGAAGAATTTTGAGTCTCTGCTAATGGAATCATTTTGTCACAGCTTGTGGCCACCATTACTCATCAAGGTCATCTTTGCCCCTTGCCTCTAACTGTGCAGCCTATCATCTGGAACTATGACCACTGCCTCCGTTTGTATCCAACACCACATACGGTATCATCTCTGCATGTCACCGCCATATAACAAACACAAATCTTTGAAGGTTTAATGTGGAAAAATGCTTGCTTTCATATTTAAATTGCAGATAGTGTTGGGGGACAAGAGTGAACAAAAAGCCTTCAAGTACACAGGAATAACATGTTTCAACCCAGGTTCTTTCTCCAATGACAGCACCTTTGCAGCATACCGGCCTTGCACCAAGGACGTTGAGCTATCTGCCCTCGAAAGTTAGCGCCTTGAAGCATTTCAACTTTACTTTGTTTAGGAGACAGGTTGTGACAGAAAGATAAAGCACAAGTCCATCACATTCCAGCCATTAAATTGTTTCACTGTAACGAGATTCTTGCTTCATGATTGCTGCTGAATCACACCAATATTCATTTGATGATGGCTCACTATCGATGGTGGATACTACCAGCTATGTTTAGGCATATAGCAAGTGCTGACATTTTCTAAGCAGGTCATGCATGAAAATTCGTCCAATGATCCCCAAGAAGAGCTCACTGTAGCTATTTCTGTGGTGGAATAACTGTATCTTAGATTTGCAATACTACTGGTATACCAACCATGAATACTGCTATATTCTTTTGTGGAAGTAAACTCTGATTTTTTAAACTAAATTCTGTGAAATCTCCCGGTAGGCATATGATGAATGACAAGTTGTCGTGGAAGATTTTGTGAATTTCTTATTATTCAACAGAGAAAACTTGATATCGGTTTAAGAAATCAGCACCTCTTTATAATAAAGAATGGACAATATTTGTTTCAACAGCTTCTTCTGACGGCAGAATCATACCCTACTACCAAAGTGGTGCCTGCAGCTCTGATCTGTCTTCTCTGAGTACCCTTCAATGAAAGGAGAGAGTGAAACGAAAAAAAAAGTCACCTAAAGTCATCAGAAAAGCTCCAAATTCAGACGGAGTACTTGAAGTGAGAGAAGGGGGAAAACACCAATCAAAGAGCAGTTCGCTGGGAGTTGCTGTTTAGATTTATCTGCCTTAAGAGGATCGCTCGATGCAACGTATAGCAGATGGATGGAACTCATTGAATGCATGGTAAAGTATTAGAAGCAAAGATGAACACCTACTTATTGATTATTTGCAGGTGGTAAATGAAATTAAGAAAAATCGCTTCTTTCTAACTGGGCAAATATGGTGGAAACTAAAATGAGCAGTTAAAAGAGATATCATGTAATAACTTCATTACATTATTGTAGTAAGTTAAAGTAATTTTGCATCTGTATGCTTAAACTACATTTAGTGATTACTTAAGCTTTATTTCCACAATGATCATTGTGATGATTACAAGAGGGAAATCTATAAAACTTACTCCAATAGCATATTCAGAGATGTTAGGCATTCTTCCTAGCTTTTTTTTACAATTGCACCTACTTATGAAATTTCTCTAGTGATATTATTTTTCCCAAATAAGTTTCCTTTTCTTCGAATTTTTTTTAATCTCCGAAAAACATAACTTCCTAGTGGGTTTGATCATTTGGACAATGTAAAATGAGACTGGAGCATCAGTAAGGAACGAACACATTGTTTAGGTTGAGCAACAGAAAAGGCTGGTTTGGGTTTATCTCCCCTTTTTTACTTTCTTTAAGATATCAAAATCCATGTTTTTGTCAAGCTAAAGCAGATCCTCATTTTACAGCCATATCTAATAAATATTATATAAAGGCAATGGTGATAGCCATTCATCCTTTGCATGCGTATGAGTTAGTTTGTAACAGTCATCTATGATACTGAATGAAACAAATTGGCTCATGAAACAGAATGTTAATAATGAAAATGGCAGAGACATGAAATTAACATGCTTGCTGATCTCAATGTGCTTCTTGAACACTGCATGGATGCATGATAGAAATCCTTTGGTTTTGAGAGCTTATGAGGAACCAATTTGGATGATATCTTGCTCACTAGATACTAATGCCAGATATTCGGCAGGAGTTTATTTTTTATATAGAATAGATGAAAGAAGAAGGATGATTACTGACTGCAACATTAATATGGACATTGTACTCTACAGAAAATATTTGAGACTATGTCACAAAACCAGTGTCTTAAAATGACAAAAAGATGAATGAAATCAGTGCCTTGGAACAACATAACACAAAATACAGGCATGATTGCTATATAAAATATACCAACATCGGCTGCATAAGTTATGCAGACTAAAGTTCTTTTGACACCTTATTGCCCAATTTGTACTATGGAGTAATTAGGTGTTAATACGGAGAACCAGAAATGACTGATCCCCACTGTAGGCACTACTGCCATGTAAAGTCGAGAACATAGGTTTGTTAAATAAGCCTACATGCAGTTCCAACACCAGATATAGACTTGGTCTCCATTGACATCTAAAACAAAAGCCAAAACCATTAAACCAGTATCATTTAACAGCATCCTGTAACAATTAATGCTGGAGACTTCGTAAACTGAGAATAGATATGTAAAAATCCCAGAACAGAAAAAGAATGACAATCCTTCAGATCAAGCTGCCACGCCAGAGGCCTCTACCTCTTAAGGCCACACTATCCCACAGTGCAAAAATAGTTTGGCTATGAAAACTGTGAGCTGTGAGAAAAAAAACGTACAATGTATGCCCGGTAAAACAGGTGAGGAAAAAACTGCATTCTTTGTAGAAAAACATCAAGCCTGCAGACCAGATCTCCAATTCAATTTCCACCAATTGTTCTCCCAGTTATTAGATTTCTCCAAAAAGGACCATTAGAATATGACTAAACAAAAGTAACGACAACCAATTCTTGGAAATATACCAACTAAACCAGAAGATTAGAGACGTATACAAGCATCAACAATAACACTGTTCTCAGTTTCACAAAGAAATACTCCAAGTTTGTCAATGAGTGTCTAAAAGCCATCGAGGATCGGAATCAGACAAACGGCTAAGACAATCAGCACCAAGGCCCAAACGCAATATGTGCACTTCCTGTTCCTCTTCCTCAAAGCATTGGCAGAGATGAGGCTATCAGTTCCACCACTTATGTAGTCTTTCGCACGGACGACATTCTCCTCGATGTCATTTAACTGCTCCCCCTGCACCTCCACCATGATTGCCATATCTAGAAAGACCTGATGCAGTTGCATCAAGCTCCTCTGTATATCACTTACAGCCTTCTGCCTCTCCATGATCTCCAAGTCCACTTCACCTTTCTTGTCCAACAACCCAACCTGGCTGCCACCTGAGAGCATCTTCTCTATCACCTCCTCTGTTGCCACTTCTCCTGTAGCATTGAAGTACTTCCTCTTCAGGGCTTCTTTGTGCTCGGCGAGTATCCGCTCTCTTAATGACTGAAACCCATTCATCATTTCCCTGAGCTTGGTTCTCAGACCATTGGTGACTGAAATCCTAGTCCGGTCAACAGGACTTCCTTCTCCAAAGCGAGCCGATAAGCCACGATTGGCAATGTTGGATCGGTCGAGAGCTTCGAGCCTCGCTTTGATGATCTTGGCCTTGCGAAGGACGGATACCACATCGGAGTCCATTCGGTCCCTCAGCCCCCGGAGGACCTTGGCACTGTGAGCCGACTTGGTCTCTTCATTCAGGAACTGCAGGTCAAGTAGGAGGCTGGAGATGTCCTCCATGTCACACTGGATGGCTCCAATCTCTACAAAGAAGAAGGAGAGGTTCTGGTCTTCGGCACAGCTGAGCCCTCCTGTCTCGAGGTCGAGGATGGGGTCGGCCTCCAAGTCCTTCAGCGCCTGCTTCTTGAGTTCAACATAACTCATGAAAGACCTTGTCATGAGATCATTCATCTTCGAAACAGCTCTTGATACCCACCCTGGAGGAATAATCATTCAAAATCGCCATGAAAGCGGAGCGTCATCTCAAGAAATTGATGAGCATTGATAATTCAAACGGTAAAATGAATCAGATTGTTGAAAACTTGGATAAAATCGTACAAACCAGATGGATAAATGGATTAAATTACTGAAACAAAAAACCAATGCCGTTGGAAACTCCAATGGCCAGATACATAAATTTGGTAAAAGAAAATTCACTGAAATCAACCGAAATCGCCAAGTGAATCAAATTGCTGAAACAATTGAATAAAAAGAAAAGAAAAAAAAATGACGAATGGCATTTTACGGAGCATACCCAAAATCTCCAGATGCCTACAGGGTCTGACTTGGATAGATCTGGAAAAATCAAAGAAACTCAAATAAAATACCTGAATCTGACTCCAAATTTGGAAAGAATTGTTCCGCCGAAACCGTTTCAGCGAGAGACTATCAAGAATAAAGGTTAAAGAAACCCCGATCAGAGAACAGGGATCGAAACTCAAGAAGAAATCAGAAAGAACCCATGGAAACAAACCTCACTAAGAATCAAATTTAAATAAAAATAACAAGAAAGACAGAAGGATTTGAGATGAACACCTGAAGAGAGAGAGATGCGGCAGAGATACTTCCTCCCAAAGCTCCAAGATTTCAAAGAAACGAGTGGTTTAGGGTTCGGGGTGTGAGGAGGAAACAGAGAGGGGCTAGAGAGAAAAAAAGGGAAACTTTTTAATTTCTCCGCGGTTTAGAGGGAGTTTAAATGTAGAGCAGCGGCCTTTTAAACAAGACTGAGTGAGAAGGATTTTGAAATCTTTCGGTTACGTTCTCGTTTTGGAATTTGGGGACCCAAAATATAGCCGTTGGCCCCTGAGCATATGCTGCCTATTCGCCCTGCGATGCGCAAAGCGGGGAAGAAGATATCAGGGATGGGCGCGAAGGATTGGCATACTGGCTAGTTATCGGCGCTGCGTTGCCGAATTTAGAATAAGATATTTATTATTGCATAATACTTGAGTGCTGTTTTTCTCTAGCTTTATTCGAGCATGTAACATCCGTGATATAGTATGGTTCCATCGTGGCAACCCGAGTGACGTACCAACTGCCCCTTCTGGAAATCAGTCATGAGTTTAGGTGTTTGAGTCCCGTTTCCAAGAATGGTGTTATTGTCCTAGGGATATTATTGTATAAAACAACATGTATGCTTAGTTGCAAAGGTTTTGTGCCATCCAAAAGTCGCCTTTTGGTGAAAAGAGCCACCATTGAAATCCTCGTCTAGGGATTACCCGCATGACAAAGCACAGCTTTTGAGTACAGGCATCTTAGGCTTCATAAATTAATTGGTTTGATATATAGTAAAGTCACTGGGGGCTGGTTTTGATTAACTTCTTATAATTTATGGATTTATTTTGCGGGTATCTGAATAGACTTAGGAGGTATTTGACAGCATATAATTTTGACAGAATTACATATAATTTTATAACAGATAATCGGATTACATCGTTGGTTTCACCATTTTTACAGATAATAATGCTGCATTATATGTAATACAATATTACTTCAAAAAAAGATAATCTGATTGTCTAGAAGGGGGTGGCTATATAATTACATATAATCGTATAATCCTGCAACAAGATAACTTCAGAACTAAAATATCCCCATCAAAATAATTTTAAATCTATATTAAATAAATTATGGGTAGCCACAATTAGTAAAAATAAAAAGAAAACATAATGAGTGATTCCAGCTAGTGATATCACCGAAAATGGTTGGTCCCGAAATTAAGTTGTTCCTCTAGAAATAGACAATAATCAAAAAGCAAGGATGTGGGTACTTTGAAAAAATTAGTTTATATTTCATGTAATCTAAATTGTATACCAAATACTGCAATGTAGGATTCCCTATTATTTTACAATAATATTACTGCACATACCAAACACTGTAATATAGGATTCTCTGTTATTTTATCAGATAATCATATTTTCTCTGCAATCATATTACCATAGCAATATTACCTATGTAATGCATCAAATGCTTCCTTATACCCAGATTTTCTTATTGCATATAGTCTCGAGACTTGGAAGCATTGTGCTCCCCTTTTGTTTACTCTCTTTTGAACCTGACCAAGAAAACAATGGCGATAGAATTTCAGAAAACAGAGTCATGTATCAGCAATTAAAGACATCAAAAATATGAGTGCAGTTTACAAGAGGTAGCAATATCAAGTAGCCCCCAAGTCTCACCCTATATTAAATTGTTGGAAATTTGTTTGTATGTGAAATCACCTTTACAAGGTTTAACCCCTAAGATATTCTAAGATCTCCTTTGATCCAATAGGGTATCAAAATATCAGCTAGTAAAATAGAAAAGATAAACATAAATTTATACTTGAATTATAATATTTAATAATAAAAAATTAATGAAAGAATAGAAAGATTAAAAAATTTAGCCAATATATATTTAGAATGTATCCATTGATATTGCAAGACACATTGGTTTTTGTTGTTCAAGTAATTGATAAGGACCAATATCTTGTATATCTTATCCATGTGCGAAATATTAATAGCTAATGGTTATAACTAAAAGAAAGGCCTAGGCTATTTTGATATCCTTTTTTTTGTACCTAGAATCACAATTTTAAGAACTCTTCTTGTCATTGCTTTTGTCAATAAACTAATTATTTATCAAATAAATATGAAGATTGTATTCCTAAATAAAGATCTAGAAAAAGAGATCTCTATGGAACGATCTTGTTCGAGTAAGTTAGTTTGCCATTGCCGGTGCTTCTTCTATTCTAAGATCTTCTCTCTCTCTCTCTCTCTCTCTCTCTCTCTCTCTCTCTCTTTCTAGGCTGAACAAGTTCTTTGGATCAAACCTCCAGATGTGATGTTAAGTTTCAGAGCGAGCTGAGTTCGTTATACCTTGGGGACGATCTCATTATACACTAATATAAGAGTGCGAAATTCATTCATAAGGTAGTGTGCTTACACATCCTGCTTTGGGTGCACCTTCAATTTTATCTCTTGCATTATGTATTCTAGTTATCTATAAAGTTTAATTTTTTGTATGCAGTTATTAGCAATTTAGCATAATTTCTCAAACAGCTTCCAACATAAAGTACTTCAGGGAAAAAATGTTGGGCACTTCTCATTCACCAGCAAACATGCAAATAAAAAGAAAAGAAAACATTATATCCATCATACACAGTTAATCTTCTCCATCTAGTAATAACAAATGCAGCAACTTCAATGAGGTGATAAAATAAACATAAAAGGATAACAAAGAACGGACCTTACCATAAAGTCACAACTAAACATGCCTAACGTATAAAAGTCTGATAAACACAACATGAATAAGCCAATAAAATTCAGCACCTCACAGTAATATAAAGTACTGCTATTTGGATAACCACAGTAATATGATTATAATAACATTCAAGTCTTCTGCACAAATCCCTTCCTAGGCCTTAGACATGGGTGTTCCCTTCACCACTGTGACCGGGCAAGAGGCATTGGACACCACATAGCTGCTAACACTTCCAAGCAACAATCTGCATCCAATTCCCACTATAGCTTTTAGAATAGATGCTTTTTTTCAGTAGAAGATAGTCAAATAAAGAAATAAGTGGTTATTTCTCAAAAGAAAAAAAAAAAAGAAAAGGAAAGAAAAAAAAAAAAAAGAATGAATGGCAAATTAGGATAGACCTTTTAAAGGATCCTAAGCCCCTGCTTCCAACTACAAGTGAGTCTAGTTTTAGGTCCTCCACTGCATCACAGAGCTTCTCCCTTGGATCACCCCAATAAATCTTGGAGACCACTATCACCTGTTTCCAATCAACAAAATGGCATCACCAGTTCTGATTTTTTTTTTTTTTTTTAAAGGCATAGATCAAACTCATGGACTTAGGAACAATTATTACTTTTTAAGTCTGTGATCAACACAATATTTAGGTAGCAATCAGTATGTTCGATTAACTGTAAGTATGAGTTGCTTGAAAATATTTCAGATGTTCTTTAATTTTATACTCAATAAACTTAACTATGAGTTGCTTGACTAAACTTTAGTTTTATGTTTTTTTGATTCTAACTAAATTCACATAGTATTAGAGTTCTACTACTTTTGCTATAAGATAAAATGAAAAGGTCTGATCACCCTGAAATTTCGTCTATAGCGAAGACTATCTGGTAGGCGCATAGCCTCACCCTGACCATGAATAAAAACTTAGGCTCCACTATTTTCTAGTTGTCCATAAAAGTTGTTTATTATTTTAACATTTTTATGACTAATTATTTCTTCCAATCTTACCATAAAATATTATTTTCTATAGGCATATGTTGGCTAAGATATCCACTAAAGGACTAGCGGATATCTTTATGGGCATCTGAGAGGAAACCTACAGTTTCTGATTTCAGATCTGATGCAATCTAATGAAATTGTTTGTTTTCATCTGCCAAAACCTAATTTTTACGAGAGCTGGAATGGATCTAAAACATAAACCCAAATTGGCATGTTCTTTTTTTCTTGTTGGTAGATACATGTTCTTTGAAAACTGATCCCAATCCAACTTGACCCATTAGCAGCCAAATCTAAAATAGTAAAAGAAGAAAAGATGTAAGCTATTACCTGCTTAGTCTTGGATGCAGTGTCTAGGATATCCAGCACCTCCCTATCCGGATTGATCCCATACTGCTTTGGTAAGTTCATCTCTCTAAACTCATCAAGAGGAATCAAGGCTGCAATAATTTTAAGATAGATGTTAGGAACACCCACAAGAATTCCCAAACTTGCAAGCTTGGATAGGCCAAGAAAGAAGTTGATGGCAGAGACGTGATCCCGAGTCCTCCCACAGCTGCTTCTGTGCACGATCAGACTTGCCGGACTGCACATGGATCACAACGATGCGATCGCCGCTGCCGACCAAGTTATCGATGGCCCACCGGACCGCCGCTTTGCTCGACGCAGAGTAGTCCATGCCGACGCCCACCGTCCGATTTCCTCCCATGTTTTCTCAAGATCTCCCTCAAAGTTTCTTCTACCTAGGAAACGAATGAAGTATGGAGGTGAGCGCACTAGAAGGAATATGTTGCTATACTTTGGGTGTCCTGAATCTCAAGGGAATTGGAGTTGAGATGAGGCCATCTTGGCTATTTTATCCACTTGAAACTTATTCCATATTGGCTTTAGTGGTCATCATGTTCCTGAGAAAAATATGACGAGTGGGACACCACAACCTTATTCTAGAAGGCACTACATATTACCAGAAACCGCTGGGGATTGCTGATTGCTTAAGGTTTTTGGATTCTTGTGGCAGAAAGATAAACAGTTGAGAATAACCGCTTTTGCAACAGGGACAAATCTATGGGCTGCTCTGGTCTTCCTGCAGGTGGGAAAAGCCGAGAATAATTCATTCAATGTCATCATCCTCAACTTATTCTTGTTACAAGTTGCACCATTCAATGGGTCAACGAGTGACTTGGAAGAATGGTATTGAAGTACCTTCCAGTCCTTGCAAAGCCTAGAAGCTTAAGACTTGTTCAATTCGAGATGTCTAACTTTGTATAAAAGACTAATGATACAGAAAATGCTGCAAGTTAACCATCCAGTCACTGACCAGTTCCCCGGTCTTATATGGGAGTTGATGGTGATCGGTTGACCACTGCCTAATCTATCTTCCATGTATTGCATCTGTTCCATGGTTGTGAAAGAATTGGTTGTCTTCCAATTGCTACAGTTAGTTTCCTTCCTCTCTTGGAACCAATGGATGAAGTAATGTTTCATTAGGAGGAACAAACATTATTGTTAATTACAATGATTAAATGATTAAGAAAGCTTCTTTGAGATTAAAAAAAGCTAGGCTTTGTCTGTTTTCTCATGAAGAACGAAGGGAAGGAGAGAACCGCTTGGCCTCTGAAGACCACGCGTGGCTCAGCAAAAAGATAAGGTTTAGGCGACCTGATGTGGCTGCCAAAGATCGAGAGCGGGGCTTGTCTGGTTTGACCTCTCTGGCTCTACTTTGGACAGGCCGGGAGAAACGTTTTTGGCCCGCTGGATTAGACTGGGCTAGAATTTTCTTGGTCAATAGAGTTTGGGCTGGGTTTAGGCTTGGTCAACTTGGGCTCCAAAGTGGATCAATTCACCCATGATTCAACCAGTTTGCTGCTGCTTCCATCTAGTCTCGGGAGCATAAGAGGGAGACATTACGTTGCCAATATTTATTGGTTCAAAGTTGTTTTAAGTACACACGGACATGCGTGTATCAATTTTGGGCTTGACTTTGTCTAAAGATACTGAAGAAGCTCTAGCAACCAATCAAATCTTTTACGCATGCAAAATGCAATCCCCTTATGATAAAAAATGCTGCAATTTGATGATAGAAATATGTTTTGAAACATTGTATAGATGATTTAAGAGAGATAGAAGACGAGTAATGCAACCATACATTCCACTCATTGTCCAAAAAATCCTTTGAATTGGATATAGGGGTCTGCGGTTCGGTTAACCAAAAACTGAACCGAACCGTTAATTATTTTGATATTTGATTCGATTTTTTTTTCAAAATTTTGATTTTGATTTAAAATTGAATCGAAATTTTTAATCGATCCGATCTTTTATATTTAATTTGATAACTTTGATTAACCGAAAATCAAAATTATCTAATCTCCTTCGATTTAATATTTAGATGTAGTCTAAGTATTACTTGAATCAAATCAAAATTAAAAATCCAAACCAAAATTAAAAGCCCAACATAGAAAAGTCCAAAATCGAATTACCGAACTGAGCCGAACCAAAATTATTTCGATTTGGTTTGTTCAATTTTATACTACTTTGATTCGATTTTGATTTTATAAAATATAAATTTGAAAGTTTGATTTTTCAGAACTTTGGTTCGGTTTGAACCGAAAAAACCGAATGCACACCCTATTCGGATTTATTCTTTTTTAAATTTTGATATTTTTAGTTTAATTCTAGAGATAAATGTAGATTTTTTTATCCTATTTCATGTAAGGTAATTTGAAGAATCAAAATCCAAACGAAGGAAAAGGAATCTTTAGATTGGTTGACATGATAAATATAAATACCAAAAATATAAAAAACTACAAATTATTGTCGATCACCACTTATAAAAATAAACAATGGAATGTCTATTATTCTAATATATATTGTGATGGATATGCATATGTGACAAAAAATCTCATAAACGATACTTAAAAACTAATAGATGATCCATGTTTGTAAATAGGTCTATGAAAATAGATTAAAATATTATAAAATTAAAGTGGATAGAGAAGAACTAGATAAATATCACAATATTTCAAAGAACAATAGAAGGCTATCTTATCATAGCCAACTTTATAAATTATCTTTACTAATCTCAATTCACTATTTATGGAGCTTTTAAATGCACCGCATTAGATGGAAAAGAAGAGTATATATTGAAGCTTTTGATATAGGATAAGATCCGATAAAAATATTTTTTATCTTAAGTCTATCTCAAATTATAATTTTACTAAAATATGGTTTAAAAAGCTAAGAATTTAGGCAATTAGCTATTTAATTATCCTTTCCATTGCCATCCCCTTCGATCCATCCGTGCCTTGTTTGGATAATGGAGAGAAGAGAAAATAAGAGAATAGGAGGAGAGAAAATAATAGAAGAGAAGAAAATTGAAAATAACTCTCTCCCTTAAATTTCTATGTAAAAGAGAAAATAAAAGAAATTTATTTGAATCAATTGGTTTGGGGATGAATGAGTAATAAAAAAATCATATATTATGAGTATTTTGGTATCTCTTTTTTGAGTTATTTCTCTTTTGAAGAGAAAAGTAATGACTTTGGAGGGAATTAACTTTTTTATATTTATCTTATTTCTTCTTTACTTGTTATTTTTCTATCACAATAGAGAAATTTAACTATTTTACTCATTTTCTTTTCTTAATCCAAATAGTAGTATTATGGAGCATTAGTTTGTAATACTAATATGAAAATAAATTTAACTTTTAAAGAATTCAATTAGCTAAAAAAATTAATCTTGATATTTTAAGGTTAAAATATTAGATATCTTAGAGGCTAGAGAGGTATTGAAGTAATTTTGTAACACCTTCTTTCAAATTTGATAAATAAATAATTTTTTTTCAAGCAAAATACTCATTTTCTAGAATAAAAGTGAGGGCATATACATATTCTATAGGTTTCGTGGGAAATACTAGAATTTACTTTTGTATGTCTTGTAGAAAAATTATATTCATTCATAATACAACTTTATGCATGATTCAAAACTTGTTATTACAAATATTATGATGTTATTAGAACCAACAATAACACATTGTTTCAATATAAATGGGCCATGACCATTGTCATCATCACCATCATCATTATTGATTATGTTTATTATAATCTAAAATATTTTACATAAATGTTCTTCCTTGTTTTTCCCTATCATGATAACTATATCACGTAATTGTAAATCTTT